>NW_023460405.1:0-37107 GCF_013731165.1 Rhagoletis pomonella | reverse complement strand
ATTTTTATAATTTTTTTACAAACCCAACAAACATTCGGCTTGGTTTACAATTCGAAAACGATTGGAAAACCAATCTTTTTTTCGAGTCTCACCTTCGATAACGAATGTGAAATAGGTTAGTATTCGCTTCGAGAACTAGGCCATTCTCCAGCAAAACGGAACCTTCGTTATCCAATGTATTTTTCTTTCGTTATGAATTCGAAATCCAGCCCATCATCGAACTGGAATTTCGATGAGAGCGAGTGATTTTGTTATATTTCCCATCGAGAGTGAGCTGGATTTCATTTTCTCTCTTGTTGCTATGGTTTCCATTTTTTTCGAACCCATCTCGAGTGTATTTCCAATATACTATTGTAGCAATAATATCTAGTATAACTGTATATACTGCATTATATTAACTCCTAAGTTTACTACTTAAACATGAACCTCTGTAAAACTACTTTAAGATACAACTCTGTTTTAGTTTTTAAGAAGACATCTTGTATTGATTCCGTTACGAGATACATTGAAATAAAGCGTCACTTTTGATTGAGCAATTGAGGAGAGCGTATTACACTATGAACGTTGGAAAACTAAAGTTGTTTATGAGTTGGTTCTCAGTTCGATAATCATATTGGATATCCAAGGTCATTTTCGAACGTTCGCCAAAATGTTTATTGGGAAGATTGAAATGCCGATTTGTATACATATATTGTGTTTATTAAATTATTAATTAGACTTTTATATAAAATCAATCAAAAAATAATCAATGAAAAGAATAGGCTAAACTGATCAAAATGTCTCACTTCCACTATTTCGCATTTAAGTACATACATATGTACATATGTGTGTAAAAATGTCCGAAAGGTATATTTCGGTGTATTTCCCCTCCGTAATTGGAATCCTGTGTAATTTTACTATGAATTATGTATGTATGTGATTTACTGTAATAATTTAGTTCATTTATAATTATATTACTTCAGTGGATTTTAAAAATATTATTTCTAAAAATATATTGTTCTTAAAACGCCTTAAAAGAAATTTAATTTTGTGGCACTTTCATCTTCTTTTCGGCACAATTTTTAAAGACCATTGGGCACATTTTGAAATTTTGAAATTCCATCCCTGGTTCACACTCATGGACTTGGCTGCAAAGGAACCACAAAACTTACCGTCAGTGAAAAGCAGCAGAAATATTTGCTGAATTTGATTCAAAGCATTAGTTGCAGAACTCGTTTATATTTGAATATTTTGATATCTTGTTTGCAGCAGCGTCATGAAGTGGAAAAATTAAATAGAAATTAAATACTTAACCATGTGCAATATTTTGTTCTAGCCATGGAAAATGATGAAATATTCTTTTTTTTTTTTAATCATGAATAAAAAGGCGTAGTTTAGTTTCAAAACTTAAAATAATTTGCAACAAATCATAAACATTTTTATTCTCCCCTTGTAGAGACAAATTCAAGTTTTGCAAATAGCGATAAAACGATACCATGGAAGTATCGATACCTGTACTTGGAAGTAGCATCGAAAAAAAGTATCGATACCTACTAAGTATCGGACTGAAAGTATTGATACTTATATCGATATTTGTACATACAGATGCGTGCAACTAATTAGCAACGAAATTCAAAACGATATTGCCTGCAAATTATGTTTATTTATTTATTTTTAATAATTTTCATTTAAAATATAATTCAATCTATATCAGAAACCACAAAACTACAAAACTGCATACCCCAACATTTTCTATATATTCTAATTAAAAATTTTGAAATTTTTATGACGATTTTTTTAAGTTTGATTAATTTTTTTGCAATTTGTGCAAGCTTTGCAACTTTTGCTATTGTGGTTTCTGTTATAGATTGAATTATATTTCAAATGAAAATTATTAAAAATAAATAAATAAACATAATTTGCAAGCAATATCGTTTTGAATTTCGTTGCTAATTAGTTGCACGCATCTGTATATAAGAATTGTTTTTAAAAAAACGCTATCACATATCTATGAATTTTTGTCAAAAAAACGTATGTGATGATCATTTTTGATTTTAGAAGAATGGTACTTAATCTTTTTAAGAAAAACTTTAAGATTTAAAACATGTTTTACTAGGATGGTCTCCCAAAAAAAAGCAAAAGTTGCAAAGCGCGATAAGTTGCTTTGTAAAATCCCCACAGAATTTTGTTAAAAGAATTTGCTTCTTTTTTATGTACGTATTTTATTTGTTATACATAATTATTCCTTTTGTACAAAGAGAATAATTATAATTTATTTCATCCAAATTAACTAATTAATAAAAGTTATCTGTATTATAACACTGGTCAACAGCATTTTTGCAAAGTAACGATGGTATATTTCTGAAACAAGTAATAATCTTGATAATTTTTGGAGAGCAATGTTATAATGTAGTGCACGCATTCATATTAAAGCTTAGATTGTTGTAACGGGTGATTTTTTAAGAGCTTGATAACTTTTTTTTTAAAAAAAACGCATAAAATTTGCAAAATCTCATCGGTTCTTTATTTGAAACGTTAGACTGGTCCATGACATTTACTTTTTGAAGATAATTTCATTTAAATGTTGACAGCGGCTGCGTCTTAGGTGGTCCATTCGGAAAGTCCAATTTTGGGCAACTTTTTCGAGCATTTCGGCCGGAATAGCCCGAATTTCTTCGGAAATGTTGTCTTCCAAAGCTGGAATAGTTGCTGGCTTATTTCTGTAGACTTTAGACTTGACGTAGCCCCACAAAAAATAGTCTAAAGGCGTCAAATCGCATGATTTTGCTTATTTACGAAGCCATTCAACCAGAAATGAGCCTCATCGCTGAACAAAATTTGTCGATAAAAAAGCGGATTTTCTGCCAACTTTTCTAGGGCCCATTCACTGAAAATTCGACGTTGTGGCAGATCGTTCGGCTTCAGTTCTTGCACGAGCTGTATTTTATACGGTTTTACACCAAGATCTTTGCGTAAAATCTTCCATGTGGTCGAATAACACAAACCCAATTGCTGCGAACGGCGACGAATCGACATTTCACGGTCTTCAGCAACACTCTCAGAAACAGACGCAATATTCTCTTCTGTACGCACTGTATGCATTCGTGTGGTTGGTTTAATGTCCAATAAAGTAAACTGAGTGCGAAACTTGGTCACAATCGCATTAATTGTTTGCTCACTTGGTCGATTATGTAGACCATAAATCGGACGTAAAGCGCGAAACACATTTCGAACCGAACACTGATTTTGGTAATAAAATTCAATGATTTGCAAGCGTTGCTCGTTAGTAAGTCTATTCATGATGAAATTTCAAAGCATACTGAGCATCTTTCTCTTTGACACCATGTCTGAAATCCCACGTGATCTGTCAAATACTAATGCATGAAAATCCTAACCTCAAAAAAATCACCCGTTAGTATTGAAAAAAAAGTTTCTACTGCGGAAAAAACGTCAAATTAGCAGTACTCGACCCTAATTTAACTGTAATAAACGCTTTCGATCGAAAAACGAGTTACCTATGTTTTTTTCTGAGTTACGATTTCTTTTGAAATGTTCAGTGGCCCAAATTATGCAAAAAAAACTTCTTTTAAGAATGTAATTTTCATTTCGTAAAATAGTGTTTTTATACGAGTAGTATTTAGTGCCTACAAACGATGTATTTCAATGTGTATACAACATGAAAATTTTGTACAAAATTCCTTAGGCGCCGTACGCCGCCGCCGCCGCGCCGATATTTTCGTAACTCGGCGGCGGCGCGTGAGAAATGACAAAAAACGGCGGCGGCTGGGCGATTTGGAGGAAACAATTCTCAAAATCAAATTGCGCCTCTCAGAGGTGAGATAAATCAACTATTTTTTGTTTCGTGTAAAGGATTTTTATTGTAGAATAAGGGAAAATTACAAAGAAATGCGACTCTGATGTTGCACAATTACAGGACTCATGGAAAAAAAAACAAAAACAGCATGACTCGTAAATGAAATAGAACCAACGTGGAAGTATGAACTTTCAAATAAGACCAATATCAGTACAACCTGTGGGGCCATTCCAGTGTTATGCGTGTTATATTTGTTACGCTAAGGAGTTTTTGTTAATGTCATCAGATCTACACCGTTAATACGATTTTCAAAATGTATGTGCCAAATTAAAGGGCTTGACCTTTAGATGTGCAATAAGGTTTTATTTTTTTTTGAAAAGAGCTGCCACCTGTTAAAAAATTATATTCAAATTATTTAATAAGGTTAATGAATTATGTACATATTACAATATGGGTATCAATCGAAATGGCTTTGAAAATGCTTTATTTTTAAACTACATGTAAGAGGGTTGCCACCTGTTTAAAAAGTTAAAATTCAATTTCCGCGTTTAACCTTAACTGGTAGAATAATTAATAATAACACAATCAAATTGAATATAAAGTGGTATGGTCAACAAATCGTAAATTAAAATTAACTTAGCTAACAATGATAATTATATAATAAGTTCTTCATCAGAATCATTGTTAGAGATCTCTCGTCTTCTGTTTCACTTCCTTCTGCGTTAACAATCTGTCTATAAATGATACGGAAAAGAACGAATGACCACTTTATTTTTATACCTTTCATGAGCATGAAATGGTATTATAACTTTGGTCCGATGTTTGTAAGTACCAGAATAAGAAGAGATAGACCCATTAAAATGTATACTTAAATGATAAGAACGCCGAGCTGAGTCGATTTAGCCATGTCCGTCTGTCCGTCTGTCTGTCTGTCTGTCTGTCTGTCTGTCTGTCCGTCCGTCTGTTTGTATGCAATCTAGTCTCTCAGTTTTCGAGATATCCGGATGAAATTTGGTAGGATTGTTCAGATATGAGATTTTTCGTTATAACTTCTCCATTTACGCAGCTAGGAACATGAAATTTTGCAATACTTTCACCCATTATCAACAGAAAACGTATAGTGAAAATTACAAAGATCGGGTCACTATAACCTATAGCCCTCATACAACTGATTGTTTAGATATAAGATTTTTCGTTATAACTCCTCCAGCTAGCTAGGCACATGAAATTTTGCACTGTTGTCACTCATTATAAAAATAATACTTTCAGTGAAAATGGCGAAGATCGGGTCTCTATAACCTATAGCCTCCATACAACTGATTGTTCAGATATGCGATTTTTTGTTATAACTACTCTATCTATGTAGCTCGAAACATGAAATTTCGCCCTATTTTCACTCATTATCAACAGAAAGTTTACAATAAAATTAACAAAGATCGGGTCACTATAACCTGTTTATTGCCCCCATACAACTGATTGTTCAGCTATGAGGTTTTACTGTAAAACTCCTTTATTTGGACAGCCAAAACCGATAAATTTCGTAAGCTATTTTATAAATAATAATACAAAGTCTAATGAGAAAATCGTCAAAATTTATGCTGTATGAGCTTTATCTCTTATACCACTGATTGTTCAGATACCAGTCTTTGCGATATATCTCCTTGATGTAGGCAGCTAAACCCATTAAATTGTGTTACCGGTTCACGTACCGATCACACAGCAGTGAAAATCATTTAGATTGGTGCCAGATAAGGTATATCTTCCATACCTCTGATTGTTAAAGATATGGTTTTATTTGTTTTTTCTTCTTTTTTGTCCGCTCATCTTGCATATAATTGGATTTTTTCTTCTATTGAGTATGCACGATAATTTAAAAGTAAGTGAAGTTCAATTACACTATGCAACAGTCAAAATCGGGATGGGATGAAACCAACGGGAAATGTTATATCGGTCAAAAACAAGTTATACGTGTCCCGGCGTTTCGCTGGGTCACGTCTAGGAATCGAGATTTATATATATCTATCTTATAGGGGAAATTGTCACCTTTGGTGGTCTTTTTTTGACATAACTCGAGAAGCACTAGTCCGATTTTGCTCAAACAAATTTAAAAAAATTAAAAATTACAATTCCTTTTATCTGTTCATATAACGTTTTCCCAGCGAAACGCCGGGACACGTATAACTTATTTTTTACCGATATAACTTTCCCCGGTAGTTTGAACCCTTCCCGATCACTGACCCCTACCATTTGTCTCACAGTGTTATTAACGAATGACTTATGTTTCATGTTGACCATGTTATATTCAATTTGATTGTGTTATTATTAATTATTCTACCAGTTAAGGTTACAACGCTGAAATTGAATTTAACTTTTTAAACAGGTGGCAACCCTCCTACATGTATTTTAAAAATAAAGCATTTTCAAAGCCATTTCTTAAATAATTTGCATATAATTTTTTAACAGGTGGCAACTCTTTTAGAAAAAATTAAACCTTACTGCACATCTAAAGGTCAAGCCCTTTAATTTGGCACATACATTTTGAAAATCGTATTAACGGTGTAGATCTGATTTACATACATACATTAACAAAAAATCCTTAGCGTAACAAATATAACACGCATAACACTGGAATGGCCCCATAGATTGTATTTATATTGGTCTTATTTGAAAGTTGGTACTTCCACGTTGGTTCTATTTCATTTACGAGTCATGCTGTTTTTGTTTTTTTTTATTTTTTCAATCTTTTTATTTAATTCTCTTCCTTTCCATGAGTCCTGTAATTGTGCAACTTTAGAGTCGCATTTCTTTGTAATTTTCCCTTATTCTACAATAAAAATCCTTTACACAAAAAAAAAGAATCGTTGATTTATCTCATCTCTGAGAGGCGCAATTTGATTTTGAAAATTTTTTCCCCTAAATCGCCCATAGTGCGGCGGCAGCGTGGCCCGGCGGCGTATACCTCTAACACATATTAGGGACACAACAAGTTCTGACCATTTATTTCTTCGTTATTTATTTATAACTATATACCTATATATAAACCTTTTTAACATACTTTGTCAAAAATTCTCAAAATCGACGCAAGTTCCTAAATAAATGGTCAAAACTTATAAATAAATAGTATCCCTAATTATCACTACCGTATACATATGTACATATCTTTTAACAATACAAATTTTTTGATAATCTATTTCAATCCACTTAGATGCATTTAAAAAGAAAGGTCCTTTTGAGTTCGAAAATGAAATCAGGAAGGCAATTGAGCTCAGCCATCACCGCTTGCACCAAAAAATCTAAAAACATATCGGCTGGAAATGTATAATATTAGGATATTAGATTTAAGTACATATGTACGTTGGTGGCAAAAATAATGGAAACGCCTTATTTTGCTTAATTTTTGGCCACATTTCCTTTGTTTATTAATGTTTAATGTACTGTGCTTAGGGTAATGTATTAAGCTTCTAATTTGATGTAATGTACTTAGCTTCTAATTTTTTGATGAATAAGTAGTTCATAAGATTTTATGAAAATAAAAGAAAAAACAAGCATTACATGTGTCATTAATGATAGATTTCTATATCGTGGGAGACAGATCAGACTAGACGAATTTTTACATCAACTGTGAGTAATCAACAATGATATGAAAACATGACAGACTTGATGTGCCATGATTGATCGGTTACTACATCAAATTTGATTGCACATTACTGACTTATATTTCTATTGATCACTCATAATTGTCGAAGATTTACATCACTGATGATTAAAATTTGAATGCCGAACTAAAAGGGAGTAAGCAGTCTAGCAATATGCCAGAACGTATATGTTAGAAGGAGATGATGCATCACACGTACACAAAAGTTTCCATCAGATTTTTCACACTGCCCTTTAGAATTTGATAGAAACTTCGCTACAAGAATTGTGTGATGGAAACTAACACATTCTCATTTATCTTACTAACACATTTGCAAATTTTGCGTTGGTTAAAAAGAGACCATTAAATAAGGCCGTAAGTTAGAGGAAGACGGAAGATCACATGTACACAAATGTTTACATCACGTTTTTCATATTGCTCTTAAAAAGTTGATAGAGATACTTGATTGAGATCTCCATCACCAGTGAGTATCACATGATCAATCAAATGACTATCACTGTTCTTGTAGGGTTGAAGGTAGCCAGTGACTGAAACCTCTATCAGTCTTGCGACTCAAATGATTTGTCAAATGACAGTCACTGTTCTTGCAGGGTATGAACTGGCACTTGCATGATGTGACACATGTCGCTATGTTTTATAGTTCAACATTTGCAGGCCTCTAATTCATATGGCTAGCTAAGGCAAAGAACATAGTGGCGCGGCAAAGAGAGCGACAAGACATTTTCTGATAATAGCGAAGAAAGATACAAGAAACGTTAAAACATAGTGGTTTTGTGAGCTTATCAAATTTTCTGTGCCTCTTTTGGACTTAGTAATTTTGCCTTAAATTGAATAGAAATGGGAAGAAATAAAACAAGCACGTTAGTTAATCCTTTTGGAGACATTGCGTTTTTTAATTTGTCTTGCTTCCTATAGCCAAATATGAGTTTTTACAAAAAGTGCACGCAGATTAGAGGATATTTCTTTGTAGGACTTTCTTTTCGTTGGCAACTAAACTGCCAACAATTTTTAACTATTAACAATGATAATTGGATTAAAAAATAAAGGTCCGGGAATAAAATTGTCACTGAATCGGGTTTCGATACAAGTACTTTCTTCCGATACCTACTCAGTACTCGGTTCAAAAGTATCGATACCAAAATTGCTTGGTATCGGACGAAAAGTATCGAGTATGTGCTCCGTGCAAGGGCTTTTCAAGACATCAAGAATACCCCTATTACATTGCTACGTCTAACACGCACTATAGTGGTAATGAGAGCAGCATCTTTACAGATGCAATGGCTCAAGGCAATCCGGTTTGGAGCGTAAATATAAAGGGGGGAGCTTGGAACGTTTATTCGATGGTAATCTCGCTTGGTATATTGTGTATACTATTTCACTGAGTAAAATTACAGATTTTTTCAAGCTATGAAATTTTTACTCTAAAAAGTTCGGCCGAGTTAGCCGAGTGCTCTGTTCGGTTTCGGCCAAACTTCAAGAAAATAGCCGAGTGTTCAGTTCGGTTTCGGCCAAAAATTCGAGTTCGGTCGGACACTAGTATAATATTTAATACAAAAAAAAGTTGTGTGAAGATCCCTCCCGTCTCATGTCGCTTTTTCTTTATATCGATGTTTGCATCCCGCCGACCACAAAATAATTAATTTCGAAAATATATATGTTTTTTTTTTATGCAGAGAAAAAGCCTTGGCTGCAACTGGTAACAGAGGAGTTCAAATCGCTTCCGATTGGTTGCTTGCTCACGTAAATGATTCTACATTAGACGAAAGTAATCCCCGTGAATACATTTTGTATGCGTGCCCGACTGGACCTTTTCTACAACAGCTGGAAGAATTTTGGAATAAGTCGCGCATAGTGTGCGGTTGGAATGGTGCTCACAACTACGTGCCACATATCACATTGGTTTCATTTTTCAAGGTAAATTATCTTTACTAGTTCTTATTATTTTAAATATTTTTGGCAGCAGCTGATTTATACTGGTTCGTCTAATTGCACAAGGAAAAAAATCTATCCCGAACCGCTCCTATTTTTTTCTTATGCAATAATATTTTTTTTCTCTTTGACAATGATGATTCAACTCGTTTTGTTTTTGTATCATTTGTAGGCATTGAACCAATGATAACAAACTACATGCTTTGTTGTAAACCAAAATATTAACTGTATTTGTCAATGTTTTTGTGGCTTATTAACATTTTATATTTAATATTAACATTTACTTTTAAAAAGACCCAAGGCGAATTCATACAAGGTGATAGCGGCAACACAAAACAAAAAACTACACTAACAAATTATACCTGCGATGACAATCAGAATAAAAACAAATGTACAACCAAAACATCATTTTGAAAATCAGCACAATTCGTCTTGAAATCAGCAGCTCCGGTACCACCACCTTGTATGAATTGGCCATGAAAACGACCCTGTCAGCAATTAGAAGATAATTGTGTCGCCTATCGCCACGACACAAAAAAAAACAAAACACTTCTATCTTCTTAACAGGTTCTCGAACGATTTCTACTGTTTTTGAAGTTTTGAAGATTAACAAAATAAATTTCGAAAATTCGTTCAAGTACAATATTATTTTTATCAAAGCGAATTCAAACAAGGCAGCGGCAGCACAAAAAATAAAAAACTACACTAACAAATTATACGCACGATGTCAATCAGAACAAAAAAATTTGTTGTAAATACCACAAACATAATTTTGACAATCAGCAAAATCATCTGCTCCAGTAGCACCACCTAGTAGAATTGGCCTTGATTCTTATTTTTTCAATTTAATAGGTATTTTCAATTAATGTGCAAATAATAAAAATACGCTCTTGTTTATACCAACACATAAAGCGCTTTGACCCAGTTGGCTGTGATTCAAAACGGAAGCATAAACCAAACTTCCATTCAAGATAGTGTCTCATTTGACGCGAAGTGAAAAAAGGCTGAATATCTTTATACATCACCTTTTAAGGCCTGTATGCAGCTCTCAAGAAAAACAAAAACTCCATATAGAATGACTTACAAGAAATGGCTAAGAAATTTTCTTGAGTCAAATTTCCTTAAGGCAGTACGCAGTTCTTAAGAAATTTACCACGCTTTCTACTCCGGTTTTCTAAAGTTTTTTGTGAAAAAAGAGCACAAGGCAACCCAGGTTTGCAACGGAAACATATGCCCGTTCCATTATTTCTTGATGAAAGAGTGAGGCGACAGGCTGTGAGGTATCAAAAATGTCAAAATTCCTTGAACACACTCTCGAAATAATGGCAATTTTTTCTTGACCGTTTTCTTGAGAGCTGCATACAGGGCTTAAAATTTCAATTATTATTATAACAAATTTGAATTCTTGTTCGCTTCCATTTCGGTCCCACTTGCAAATTAATTATTTAAGAAATATCGCATAAAAATAACAACTTTTGTTTACTTTTGAATACGTTTTCAGCGAGTGCGCTATAACCATACAAGTATAAATGCTGGAAAGAAATATGAGTTGAGTCATCATTTTTTGTTGATGCGGTTCTTGAGTAGGTATAAACAAGGTAATTATTTTTATCAAGGCGAATTCAAACAAGCCAGCGGCAGCACAAAAATAAAAAAAAAAACTACGCTAACAAATTATACGCACGATGAACAAAAAAAAGTTACAACAAACATAATTTTGACAATCAGCAAAATCATCTGCTCCAGTAGCACCACCTATATAGCAGAATTGTCCTTGATTTTTATTTTTTCAATTTGTTAGATTTTTTCAATTAATGGTCAAATAATGAAAATACGCTCTTTTGCTATATATTTTCAGAACTGCTAAATAAAATGTTTAGCTGAAATTTCGTAGAAAATGGGTGCATTTGAACTTGTAATCTGTTTCGAAAAGAGAATGATGAAAATGGTGTAGAATGTGATTACAAGCTAGAATGCATCCCAAATTTCCCATTATGCGCTATCCAATACATATGTATGTATATTAGCGTTGCAAATGTCCCGTATTTTGCATTAAATTTGAAATGTTCCGCCGGGACAAGATTTTTCCCGAATTTTCGACAATTTCATTATTCATTTCAACCTGTAAACTTCTACTCAACATGGTCATGCTTTAAAGCGGTTATTGTTAGTAGGTTATTAGCAGGGAACGGATTTTTAGGGCCTAAAAACTTATAAAAAAAGGCAAAATAAAATAAAGAAATAGGCTAGAAAAGGCAAAATAAAGTAGGGAAATAGGCGGGAAAGGCACTAGAAATCGCAAAAAAGGCAAAAGAAGGCTCTAAAAAAGACAAGGCCCGAAAAATACAGTGGTCGAAATAATTATAGCCGCCCCACATTTGGATAAGTTTTAACATATTATTTTTGTTGTTATTTAATTTTGGTTATTTTTTTATAAAAATATAGTACATTCTTTAACAAAACTCGTGTAAATCCCAGTTTCAAACTTTGTGCAATATTTAAAAAAAAAATCAACAAACTTTCGTAAAAATTTCTAACCTTTTTAATTAGATTTCCTAGAAAAATTCTGAGTATGCAGTTTTGTAGCCTATTGAATTCTAGTAAAACAAAGTACAAGTTCCAAATGGCTAAAAATTACGTTTTTTTTTTAATTTTTTTTTGTCCAGGATGTTTCGGCTTTCTTCCATATAAAAATAAATTGTGTATCCATTATATGAAGGCAAATGGGACCTAAAAATTCTAAAAAATCAACCGTAATTTTTAGCTATTTGAAACTTGTACTTTGTTCTACTATAATTCAATGGACTACAAAACTGCATACTCAGAGTCTTTCTAGGAAATTTGATTAAAAAGGTTCAACATGTTTTGACTATTTTTCTTTTGTTTGTTTAAGGTTTATTAATTTTTTACAAAAGTATAGTTCATTGTCTAAAAGACCATATAATCCAAGTTTCAAACTTTGTGCAAAAATTAAAAAAATTGTGCAACGTTTCACATAAATTGCAAACTTTTCATTTAGAATCTCTAGAAAAAAACTTTTAAATTTTAGTACATGTAATAAAGTAAATTATGTAAATTTTAAGTTACTAAAAACAGCCTTGACAATGCAAAGCAGTTCCTTCCTTATAAAGATTTTTTGCGAACCTACTTTGAGAGATTTCTCCAACGTTGCGGAGTGCTGCCAGCTTTTTTTTTACTACAATACGATTTAGTGAACAAAGGTTGTGCGTTCTACAAACTGCTATTTGGGTTTTGCCTATTCTCAAGTAAATGTAAACAACGCCTCAGAGACTTTAAATGCACTGAAATTCACTAATACTTCCAATATTTATTAATTCTTTTTATAAATCATATATTTTGCATTTTAAGGATATTGAAACACGTTTACTATCGAAAAATTGAATATTAAGAAGATTTACTCTTTGACAGTCTATTTTTATTTTATCCTCCCATTCGGCTTTGTTTACTTTTAAAACTGTTAAAATGTTTAAATCCCATCGCCGCTGGGAACGCGAAATCTTGTAATCTCTCATTCTTGTTATCATACTGTGTTTAGTGTTGCTCCCAAAATTAAAAAAAACATAAAAAAAATATGTCGAGCAAAAATTAAACTACTTCAAAACGCAAATATGTGGTAGACTTCAAAGCTTGTATGGTAGTTGCTCAAAAAAGTGGTAGTTAGTTCTACCGCAATGTGGTATAAGTCCGATCACTGATAGCAACACTTTTTTGCCTTTTAAAGCTTGTACCAACAGCAAATTTTTCTAAACTGGTTGCTTCGACTGACTGTGTAAGCAAAAACAAACAGCTCTATAAGCTGAAGCAAATGAGATCATTTTTCTCTTTCGCTTTTGCTGTCTGCTTTTGCTAATTTATTTGTGTTAGTCGTAGTTAAGCAACTGCGAATGCATTGAAAATAGTCAAGCAATTTCAAACCCTGACCAGAAGCAGCAACAAAATACACGCAAATGTTGTTTTTGCCTATGGCTTGATCGTTACAGTTCAGAACTTTTCTTTCATGTGCTTGTTGGTGTTTTTTTCTCTCTTGGAGGGCAACTGAGAAAAGTTCTGAACGCTTTTTAGTTGTGAACTCAACTTCAACTTTAGTTCAGAACTGGAACGATGAATCCGCTTTAAGATGTCATGATTGACACAACTTAAAAATCTATTCTAAACTTAAAACTTTATTTTAACAAGAATGAGTTTTAATTTACGACTATCAATATGGGCCTTTGAGTTCATAAGTTCGTAGCAAATCGGTTCAGTGATCGCCTATTCATAGATTTCACGAAAATTGAACTACGATAGGTTCGGCGATAGTGCAGATTACTACACTTCTGGTTAAAAATAGCGGGTACCTTACCAGTCAGAGAACCAAAAATTAAAAACACCGCATATAAATTGGCAGACTCGAAGCAATTGAGCTTTAAACTTTCGTTCTCGTATGTAAAATACAGTAAAGAGCGTTTACTATTTCTTCAATTACACCGGAGGAAAAAAGTATCTTAATTTAATTTAAACATTTTTTTCCAAAAAAATCTGAAGACACCGTATCAGGGGTCGGCAACCTGCGGTTGCTTTATACACGTTCTGAAAAATACTCGCAAGTAAATACGGACGCTGCACAAAAGTTGAAGGTATCGAAAATCCTGTCCAAAAATATCGTCCTTTCTCTTCTAGAATTTTTTAATTGTGATTTATAATGATGTACATATTTTCTTTTCTTGTGAACCTTTCCATCATCAGTGACAATAATCTGACCGGTCAAATGATAGTCACTGAAAACAATTCTTATTCTACCAGCATTGTCAATCATATGACGGGTAAAATGATTGTCACTATTCTATCCGACTCGACTGGCATATACATTTTTGCATATGGGTTAGTTTTACTTGTGAATGTGTTGGAGTTTTAGTCATTCGCGTCTTAGAGGGATTTTAGTAAGGCATTTTTTTCCTCAAAAACTTTGCTCAAATTTTTGTATACAATTTTTGTATATGAAATGTAATGCGAATGCGCTGCCGCTTCTAACATGCACTGTATTGTATTGAAATTGAATGAGCTATAAAACTGCAGGTGAAAAAAAATTGTATGCTGGTACTTAGCGGATAAGTCGACACCAAATCGACTAATCTACGACTAAATACTCGTACGACTCTGAATATTCGCAACGTTTTTTATAAATAAGTGAAGAAGTTCAGGGCGTCGTTTAAAATATTTAAAATCAGTTTCGTCCATTACCGAACGACATAAATAGTTCAATTTTGTAGTTAATTTTAGTTAGAGCAAATATATATAACTATTTAATTATTTGAATTTTTAATAACTATTCTCGTTGCTTTCTTTTTGTGTTTAAAGGCTCCGGATGAGAGTTCACTGCAATTATCCAAAGCTCTAAAACAGGTTGTTGACATGAGTGGGGCCCTTCTAGATCGACCCCTAAAGTTGGAGCCTTATATGAGTCAGAATTTTATGGGTTTCTTTGTAGCGGAAGAGGACGCCAACTATTTAAAACGACTATCCCTGCAATACGTTAAGGAGGTGTCCAATTCAAGTATGACACTGTTCTTGTAAATGATTTTTGGTAATTTTTGTACATATATCATGTAAAGAATGCTAACTTTTCTTGTGTAAAAATATTTGAACCAGATGGTGTGGTGCATATACATATGTATATTTTTTGGTAAATGTAATGGACAATTTTTGGTGCTCTTTTCTACCCTTTTTTTAAATGCTTTCACTGGAATATGATATGTAACGCTTGAATTTTAAACAAATTCTATGATGTCTTTATGGCCGATGAAATAATTTGTTAACAGTCATAAGCGACACGTATGAGCAGCTCGATGCAATAGTCGCTTGCTTCCCATGGTGCGGTGCTGTTTCATCCGGTACACGTTGTATACCTCGTAGTAGTCGATGTAAGAAGAATAACATTTATTTTAGAATACAATTTTAATAGTTTCTTTATCCAACTTTGCATGCTGTTAAGATGATATAGATATACATATGAGCCGTTTATTTTGAAAGTGGCATAAGTCGCCTTTTCAAAAAAATGAATTAATGATAACACCAATTAGAATTTAACGGTATCTGCAAATTAAAAAAAAAATCATAGAAATGTTTAGAGCTTCTGAGAAGAAGTTTTACTAATCAGCGGAATAACGAAAATGTTTATTTTGAAAGTGGCATGTCACTCAAAAAAATCAAGTTAATCATAACATGAATTACACCGAGCAAAAGTCAATTTTGCACACAAAAAATTATACTCTAAAACAAGGAGCAAAATATAGTAGTTTCTTTCTCTGGAGTTAGGATTTTTTTAAGGACTTTGAAAACTGAGAGGTTTGATTAGTTCCAAAAATTATTTAAAAAATTCAATATTAAATAGAATATCTCTATGGGTACCAAATAAAAGATGAAATTCTGTAGAATTGAAAAATATTAAATTTTTTGGTGCATAAGGAAGAATAGGTTTTGGTAATAGGAGTGTCGTTGCAAATTTGCAGTATTTGCTTTTGAAAAAATTATAGGTTAAGAATAAATATACACACGACCATATCCTCGAATTTCGTCCTTCTACTTTAATAGCATAAAAAATAAAAATATTTAAAAGAACATTTTCTTTAAAATTTTTTGTTACTCATACGCCGTGTACATTCGTTCGGTTTTAACTTTCCCGTGATAAATGGTAGATTCAATATGGAGCCGAAATTTTGAATATTTGAAATCCGATGTAAAGTTTTTTAGCGAATCTAAGTGACTTAAATTTTTTTTTGCCGCCATATTGGGTCCACTATTTAATCAGCGATCCCAAAAACATTAAAATTTATCATGGCCCAACATTTTTGTATCACTTTTGTAAAAAGATTAATAAATATATTTGCTCATATGCGAATTCAGCCGATTTCGCACGAAATTTCGTCAAAAAAAAAAAAAAAGCAATTTATGTATTATTTAAATATTGGAGATCTTTCTGTTTGTTTTATTTTTAAAAGCAATCACTCAGAAAAAAGCCGTAAAACAAGAAAAAGTATACTTATTTTAGAGTTACTGTTTTTTCCTTATTACGAAAAATTTACTCAATTTGAGAAGTTTTTCCTTAATTCAGGTTCATGCTAAAAATATGGCATCGTTAATTTGAGGAAGTAAATTTACTCGAATAAGTAATAATATCCTTAAATAATTTTGAATTTTGTCAGTGCTGTTAAGACAAAGTTAATTGCTTTCCTGGCAAATGTCGGCTGTGGCGTCGCGTGAAGACTACTGCTTCTGTTTCTGAGATCGCAGGTTCTAGTCCGGTTGGAGGTGGTTAGAGTAAGGTAAGTCAATTATTTCAATTTAAATATAAATTACAAATTGTAAAATTAATTTCATATATGGAAAATCCTAAATATTCAAATACCATAAAAAATAAATTAGATACATTTTTTTAAATACAATTTAAAAAATTACAATTAAAAATATTATCTGTTTTTTGTTATTTATGGCCTTATAACAATTATATTCAACATAAATATAAAATAAAATAAAAAAAATAAAAAAAATCCTGCTCTGGGACTCGAACCTTGCATCCCTCGACTAGCACTTCAGAGCTTTGCTCTGTCGGCCATTGCCACTGTATGAGCGCCACGAGCAAAATTACATACCTATTCCTTTCACGGGGGATAAAACGGCAAGTAAATTTTTCCCAAAAGCTAAGGGAAATATGTTTTCCTTAAACTGACCCAGCCAGCAAAAAAAACGAAAACCGATCCGAAAAAGGACAAAAAAGTGGATGAAGTGCGGAGTTTTGTCCGTTTACTGATTCCATTTTCGTATGCTTTGACGATCCGTTTTCCCACTAAAGTGTGCGGCAGAAACGTATGAACAGGCAACAGTATGTGAAACGGATACGTTTCCGGCTGTCTTTTCTGAAATTTGTCTGTTTGAATTTTTCGTTCAATACGCTTTCCTTCTGCACCTCACAGATACTTTTTCATGGTTCAAAAGAAATAAAATAAAATTATCAGGCGTCTGACGGAATTCGGTACCTTCTGCAAGTTAACAAATAGAGGCACACTCCTCTGCACGCTCAGCTACTACCAACTACGCATTCATGCTTTCAAATGTTTACCCAGCCAGCAGAGAAACGTACTTTTTGCCGAAAGTGCAGTTTTCGTACATTTTTCATTTCCGGAAATGTTCAGAAAACGATTTTCATATTTGCTCATTTTCCTTATCCGAAAAATGTCATCATCTTATTTCAAAACAATAATTTTAAAATATCTGTTCAAACTGAGCATTTGAAAACATGTATACATATTCGCCAGTAACTGAGTGTGCAGAGAAGTGTGCTACTATTTGTTAGCTTTCAGGATGTCCCACGTTCGAATTCCGTCAGAAGTAACACATTAAAATTAGTTATTCAAATTGAAATAATTGCTGTATCTTAAATTTTGTTTGTTTGGTTTCCTGTAACTATGAAAAAGTTTCTGTGAAGTTCATAATGAAATCGTTTTCAAAGAAAAATTGTATCAGACAAATCTCAGGAAAACAGCCGAAAGCGCATCCGTTTTACAACCATTTTCGATAGTTTTCTGCACATACGTTTCGGATGAACACTTCAGTGGGAGAATTGATCTGAAAAACGCCCGAAAACGGAATCGGAAAACGGATGAAACATCAGGTTTTTATACGAAATTGTTTCAATTTTCGGATACGTTTCCGGATATTTTGCTGGCTGGGTAGCTTTAGAAAATAAAATACAATTATTGCATTAAAATGACATCACCTTTTGCGAACGTTTCGAGCGTTTTCCGGATACAAAAATTGATGATAACTGAACGAGTTTTTCTATTCGTTTTCGGATACGGAAAATTGAACTAAACTGCACTGTCGGAAAAATTTACGTTTCTTTGTTGGCTGGGGAGTCAAATCGTATTAAGGCAGCCAAGTCATTGGAACCATTTCAAGGCAATATTTCCTTAGAATAATATACTTTTTTCCTAGCAACAAGGCATGTTTTTTCTGAGTGATTCATCTACACATGTATTCATAATTGTGCATTTACATGGTATGAATCTGTTCATAAGCCGTATGAACTTTCCTATAAAAGAAGCACCAACTCTATGAAGAAATGAATGAAAGCGATATACATACAGATGCGTGCAACTAATTAGCAACGAAATTCAAAACGATATTGCTTGCAAATTATGTTTATTTATTTATTTTTAATAATTTTCATTTAAAATATAATTCAATCTATATTAGAAACCACAATAACAAAAGTTGCAAAGCTTGCACAAATTGCAAAAAAAATTAATCAAACTTAAAATCGTCATCAAAATTTCAAAATTTTTAATTAGAATATATAGAAAATGTTGGGGTATGCAGTTTTGTAGCCCATTCCATTTTAGTATAATAAAGTGGAAGTTTCAGGTCGCTAAAAATTACCGTTGATTTTTTAGAATTTTTTTTGTCGAGGGTGTTGCGGATTTTTTTCCATGTAAAAAAAAAATTTTGATCATGTGTTATATTATATGTTTCTCGGTGGACTTTATACTTGAAAAGCTACCAAAATATGTATGCAATACTTCTACATATCGTCGTTTAAAGTACAAAACCGCGCATCAAGAAAATGCAAAACCTCGTATGTGAGGTTGCCTAAATTTTATAGGAGGGAGTAAAACTTGTCCTAATCACAGTATACAGTAATCCAGATAGACAAAACAAAAAATTTAAATATGCTTATTTGACAATTTGTTTGAATGTGTTGGTTGATATTTTTTCACAGTTGTCGTTTTCGTTGACGACAATATCAATATTTTCTTATAGTGAAAAATATTTTCAAGTCACGTAAAATCACGCGTGTAGCGTGAGTGATTATGACCGGATGCAGTTCCTAAATAAGTCACTCCGCGTTCCGAATACAACTTTCAGTGAATAATGGTGGGCTGACTGGAAAATTTAAGAGGTAGAACAAGTACTTACTTAGCTTAAAAGTAGAACTCTCTCATTTTCAAGTAAACCACTCTTATAGTAGATACCTTAATAGCTTTAATAGAATATGTACACAAAATTATATCTCCACGTTCGAACAAATGCACGAAATTTTTATGTATTTGTCCTGCCGCTTATTCTCATTTGCAAGGAGATAATGCATGAGTTAATGCAAATAAAAACGGTTTATGCAGATAAGCGAGCCAGTTTGTCAACCGTATAAAATGTATGTACATATATATATATACATTAGACTGCATCACCAAAAAAAGTTGCGGTTTTTCCGCCGGGATTACAAAGTTTATTATATTTTAAGACGTCCACCAAAATATTTCGGAAAAATATTAAGATTTAAGCGAGCTGGACCGATTTGAAAATACCTCCAAAAATGAAGCTTTTTATGAATAAAAACAGTTTCTTAAAGAACTTTTTGAAAAAAGTCCCCTCAGATGACAAATTAGATTAAGCTTAAAAAATCTGCATAAAAATATTTAAAAATCCTTTCAACGGAATCGTAAGAATGAAGTTTTTGATACGGTTTTTTTTACTTTTTTCAAAGATTGGTTTACGAAAAACTTGAATAACTGGGCCAAAAATCTCTTGATTTAGACTCATGGGATCTCAGTAGAAAGGTATTTTCACACTGTGTTTATTTCTGGCCAAAAAAACGTCATTCGTGTCCCATCTTGTTTTTTCGAATACCAACATATCTTAATTCCACTTTGAATGACGTTCGTTCATCCTACCTTTCTCTTCCATCGTTTGAATGAGTTTATTAGCAAAGAAATAAAAAGGGTGAGAAAATACCTTTCCAATGATATCTCACAAGTCTAAATCGGGAGAGTTTAGGCTCAGTTATTCAAGTTTTTCTTATACCAATCTTTGAAAAAAGTTAAAAACAGCACCAAAAATCTCATTATCACGATTCCGTTCAATTTTTTTTTAAATTTTTTAAAAATATTTTAACGCAAATTTTTTAAGCTTAAACCGTTTTGTCATTTGAGGGGATTTTTTCAAAAAAAATCTTTAAGAAACTATTTTTATTCATAAAAAACTCCATTTTTGGAGGTATTTTCAAATCGGTCCATCTCACTTAAATCTTAATATTTTTCCGAAATATTTTGGTGGACGTCTTAAAATATAATAGATTTTATAATTCCAATGGAAAAATAGTACAGATTTTTTTTGTATGGGGAGTGATGCAGTCTAATATACATATATGCATACATACATATATATGAAAATATTCAGTGTAAGATTTGACCCATCTAGCTGCTTTTAATTCTGTAATTCGAAAACTATTGAAGATAGATTAATGAATTTTTGCACAAGGTACGTTATAAGATAGGTTACTGTCACGCCACCCTATTACATATATAACTACAATTTTAAAAGATGCAAAAACTGAAATGTTTAACTAACTACAAAGGCTAAAATGCCCAAAATTGATATTTGGAATTTCCCTATAACAAGGAATTATAAACTGACAGAAATGGACTTAAAAATAAATATATTTTTTTTTAATTATGGGCGTGGAAAATATCGATAAAAAAGTCAAGTTGGGTCAACAAAATTCCGTTATAAGTTAAATATTTCTTGCTCTATTTACAAAAATGGGATACCATTGGAAAGGTAGTGAATCGGGCTTTCTCTATTCAAAGCAAAAATACAAGAATTTGTCTCGGTCGAGATAAAATGCAAATGAAACACTCGAAGAAAATGAAATTCCCAGTAGGCCAGAAAAAAGAAAATTTCATCAAAACCTGCACTTTCCAGCACCTAAAATTGTGTTGTTTAAAGTCTAAGAGGAGTGGCAAATAAACTGAGATACGAACTTTATCGAATAGTGGCGGATAACGAGTTTGCGGGTCTAATAAAAATAATAATTTGCTAAAAATAAATTTAAGTCAACATCGTTTTACTTTAACATGAAATACTCAGTCCTAGTTTACTAAAATCCCAAAAATGTATATTCATTAGAAAGATCATACCTAAAAAAATAAGACCAAAATGATATTTTAGCAATAGATGCATAAATCACATAAGACCGACAAATTAAACATTGAGATTCAGTTTCAAATATACAAGTTTAAATATTATTGCGTTCGGTAATTTTCCAAATCAAACACCGTCCCGCCATACACTTTGATTTACATTTTTAAGTTGTTATTGTTTCGTCTTTATCAGGCATTTCTAAAAACATTTTTGACGTTGTTTTGAAATTTGGCGTCATAAAATAATGTAATTAATCTTTTCTAGAATATGGAAATGATACACTGTGCGGCGAGTTGAATTGGTCCAGCCGTGTCTCTTTGTAAACACTTTAACTCGAACAAAATTGATATATTTCAACGAAAGTCAGGGCCGAAGTTAGTTAGTATTTTTGTATTATTACTATTTTTACGAATTTTGCTGTTCAAATTTACATGTCAAATATTTGTGGGTACTTTTGCACCAGTCGTTGCCTATGGGTTAATGACAAAAAAATCCTATACATGCACAGTATTTCATGTATTAATTTTCAAATAAGCATATTGTCAATGGTTGGTTTACTGTATACTGTGGTCTTAATTAAAAACGGCTCTCTCTTTTAAACTTAATTATCTCTTCTCCTTATGACTAAGTATCGACATTTTGTTATAAATGGCTAAGGGCTTGATGTCAGGAGCTTCCGGTGATCAAATTTCAATTTCGAGGTTTTGCAGAACCACGATACGCGCTTTCGTACTTTAAACGACGATATACATATTGGCGCTTACACAATATTTTAGTGTTTGGCCCAGCTTCTCCTCCGATATGTGACGTGCGTGATTTTGTCACATAAAGTAAACGACAGATTTACGCCGACTCCGAACGGCAATTGTATTTTTATGAGAAGCTGTTTCCATGACAGAATACACTCGTAGGGTTACTATTACCAACAGAAAGGCAACCGCTATTAGAAAAAACTTTTTTGTTTTTTATATTTTGATGTTGGTGGGAAACTCGGCTTGAACTCGGGCTCTGCGTAATGCTCTACATCAGCCGCCACCACTTTTACATATATTGCTGGTATATTCACTCCGAACATCGGAGTGTATATATGTAATATAAAAAAGAATGAGATGAAAATGTACCTAAAATTCAGGAGCAAATGAAAAAATACTCATTAAAAATAGTTCACATGTATAAATTAAAATATATAACTTAAGCGGTTGCAGCGCTAAACAAAAGGAAAAGTTAGAAAAAGTAGCAATGGAAACATGAGACCATAAAATGTTTGTTGCTTTAATTATCTAAACCTGTTAAGATATGACACTCCATTCTTTGTAGTAGTTTGCAAATATACACTAATTATCCTAAAATCGCAAACATTTTCGTGTGATGTTTTTCTTTGATTTCGAATTGAAAATACATTACGATCATATTGCATCCAAATAAGTGCGGTATCCCTGCATTTTGTAAAAGCCAGAAAGAAGCATAAACTGTATAAAAAATATATACATATGTTTACATTTTCATTTCTTTGCCAGCTTGGAAAATATAGGCTTGTTTTTACTTAAATGTGATACAAAGCTCATTAAAATGTTCTGTAATGTCTTGTTTTTAAGTTTGTTATCATAGTGCTTTGTATTTTTATTGTCCACTTATACATGAGTTGATGCTATTTAAAAAGTTCTAGTATAAAGAATTTCTTGATTTTGAATTTGTTTGTTTATTGTTTTTAATTTTTTAAAATTCATACATTTGACATGTATGTGAATGGCGGAGTTGCCGCTTTCCTCCTTTTCGGTGGACTTTTATATTAAAAAGGCATCAAAATGGGAAAAACCCGCCTTGGTATCGCTGCATCTTTTAAACTTTTTATGGGAAGATGTATGAAAATCTAACTTGCTATAATTTCATATGCTTAACAGTATCACAACAGTATGTTTACAGTATCTCCCCATAATTTTTCATATGAAGAAATGTATTATACGGATCCCACTCGATATCATTGAATTCCTCATTGAAACATGTAGTCCCTCTATTTTAGCATATCAACAGTTCATATGGCTTCTTACCATGTAAATGCACCATAAACCAAACCAAACTTTTATATAATTAACTTACAAACAAAAAATAATAAAAAATGTACATATACAGCCCGATTCTGTGCACTTGATAAATTGAAAATCTTTATAATTTGTCAATTTTTTATTATTTATCAAGGATTGGTATTCTAGCACAGAAATCAAAAGCTCTTTTCATGATAAATTATCAAGATTGAAAATGCTATTGACAAATTGAAATTTCATGTGAAATGTATACATTTTGTATATTAATAAATTTGTTTCTAACAATTAAATACTCCATGTGCCGGCATTTGAACCTGCGACACACGGAATTATAGTCGACATCTCTACCTACTCGGCTACGGCAGTCAAAAGCTTTTTGCTTTTAAATTCATATTTTGCATTGGTGACAATGAAATCAGTTCCACTCATGTGGAAATCGTAGAGCCAAGGCGAATACATATAAATATATATAATATGTGTATATTATATATATAATATATATATATAAATATAATAATATATATAAATTCGACTTGCGTAGAGCTTTTTGTTTTATAAATATTGACACAGAATGCGAAGGAAGCTTTACTTGACAAAAATCTTGATAAAATTTCTTTACAAAAAATGTATCAAGAAAACACAGACTTGGGCGGATAATGTAATACATAGAGTGGTCGAAAAAATTTAAGTCGCACCAAAACTGGCAAGTTTTCACAATAATTATTTATTTAAGTTATTTTTTATAAAAATGTAGTTAATTCGTTAACAAAAGCCGTATCCGGGTTTCAAACCTTGTGCAATATTTACATTTATTCGTAAAAATTGTAATTCGATTTTCTAGAAGTGCCAGTTTCAAGTGGTTAACAATTTTCGTTTTAGAATTTTTTTGGCGTAGGTGTCGCGGTTTGCTTCCATATAAAACTAAATTGTGTTTACTCATTATATAAAAGCAAATTGGACAACGAAAATTCTAAAAAAAACGGCAATTTTTGGCCGTTTGAAACTATTATATGCGCTAGAATTGAACGAGTTTTAGTTTTTGGCATTTAATGAATGGAAAATTTTGAATATCGTCTCATTTACATGTAGGAATGTTCGATATCGTATCGATTTTTCTGAATATCGATATTTCATCGCACGATAATCGATTTTTTTTAATAGATATTCCAAGGTCGATATATCGAAGGCATCGATACTTTACCCACAATATCGATATTTAAGTTGAAATTTATTTTTCATCTACAAAGGAGTCTATGGAAAAATATTAAAGTAGGTTTAATGAACAGCTTGTGTGATTTATTTAGCTCTTAAGTTTGATAAACCGTTTGTTTTAGTCCTCAGTAAATATACAAGATGGAAATAACACAATTAGTTGAGTTGATAAGCAGGTCTAATATTCTATTCAATTGGGAGTAGGATTTTCAACGTCGATTTTTCCGATATCGATATTGTTCGGCCCGATATATCGCCATATCGATTTTACATGCAATGAATTAAATCGATTCATGATATCGATACTTTCTTAAATATCGAACATTCCTATTTACATGTAGGGCTGTAGCTGAGTGTGCCAAAGACGCTTGATACAATTGGATGCGGCCAAGAGAGGTCCGGGTTCAATTACCATCAGATGGCGGAACATAAAATTAAATTTTATTTCTTCTTAATTACGAAAACACATCTGTGCACTTCACAACCACATATTTTATAACGTATATACTCAAATTTAAAACGAGATGGGTTGGTGCTCTTTCATATGCGTTTTTTTTTTTAATTTAGCACGTTTTTTTTAATTCTAAAATTTTTTTCCCTCAGTGTATCTCAGCTGACGATTCAAAAACGCCCTATCTCGTCACATTTTCAATACATTTTCAGCTGATATAGGGCATTTTTGAATCGAATTCTGAGATACTGCGTTCTTCACCAAAATCTGGGTTTTAATGTAAAAAACAGAACAACTTATCTGATATATACTTTATTATGGATATTTTTTTTAAGTTGCAGAACCACTTTTATCAACATTTTAAAATTTTAGTTGTTCCATTAATGATCCAAACAACGCATACGGTACATAAAGGCTGCGTTTCTTATACATTCCGGATAATCCCATTTCACAGCCAGAATAAACAGAATGCGTTTAAAATAAAGAATAAGTAAACAAAAAAGTTTATTCAAAACGTTCAGAATGAATAAAGAAATGCAGCCAAAGAGAAAGAAACGCACAATCGAGTCATATGGCTCACACTTGAGAACTTGCACACAAAAGAGTATCAGCCATGCTCCCAATTTCACATTCGCCATTTTCCCTGCGAATTCGGCCTCAAGTCACATTTTTGATGCTTCAAATCACATAACCTTGATTTGAATCCGCTTGCTTTGTTGTCAGTGAAATGAAAAGAGGAAGTCAAGAGGGTTTAAATTATTCTTACATATAAAAAGAAATGTTGATCATGGTCGCACATACTTTATAAGGAAGAAAATGAACAACACCGTCAGCAAAAAAACAATGGCTGCGTTTCTTTATACATTCCGGATAATCCCATTTCACAGCCGGAATAAACAGAATGCGTTTGAAATATACGTCAACATATCATCAGGAACGTTCTTAAGAATAAATAAACAAAAAAGTTTATTCCAAACGTTCAGAATGAATAAAGAAATGCAGCCAATATTAGAAATCAACTCGATTTTCTAACGTCATGAGATTCGCTCCCTGACCTACTAAAATTTAATGGGCTATAAAACTGTATACCCAAAATTTTTCAATAAAATCTGATTAAAAAGTTTGAAATTTTTGGGCGATTTTGGTAAAATTTTTTGAATTTTTATAATTTTTGTACAAACGTTGAAATGTGGATTTATATAGAGCGTGTTATATAATGTGCTAGACTTTTATAAAAAAAATACTAAACATCAAATAAACAAAAGTAATGTAGCCAAAGCTGGTCAAAATAAAAAGATTCTATTATTTCTTGTATATAAATTCGCCTTGAATTCTTAGATATTTTTAGGTGCCATTTTGGACAGCTAGTTATTTATTGAAATTTTAGTGTCTTTAAGTAATAAGGAATTTGCTGATGATGCCTTACTAAAAGCATACATCACCCAAACCGAAAGGACAATTTCAACTACAGCAGTTAGTCAGATATTGATATTTGTGAAATTGAGGGCACACTAATTCAGTTTCACGGGAAATCTTTAAAATCACATAGTGAAATTGAAATGTGAAACTGGGAGCACGGCTGTATATCTGCGGTTATAAGCAATAACCGCCTAAGTTGACTTAAGAAAGAATTGGGTCATATATGCTATCGCTTTCTGCAACTACTATTCCATGTATATGTGAAACTCTCATCTCGTTAGCTAGGGTACTTAAAAAGTTATAGGTGAAAATATTTAAGCGTTTATTCTCGAATTCAGCTTTTTCGACATAGGCGATTATCGCTTATGATGCATTAGGGTCTGAAAGAGTTAAATATTAAAAATCGCTATTTTTGTATTTTTACAAACTACCGTTACATGGGAAGCTAGCGTGGTTATTGTCCGATTTTGCCCATATTTATTCAGCCACTGAGACCACTAAAGCCAAATAAATTTTAGTCAACACTTGTATGATCAATGGAATTACAGATTTTTAATTTTAATATATTACCAAATATACGACTAAAACTTCCTCGAGCTAACAAAGTGCTACATAATTTTGAAAAGAGCTAAAAGAGAGCTAGGAGCTAAAGCCCAGTTTTCGGAGCTAAATAGAAAAGTAAAGAGCTAAAGCTGGCTCCAAGAGCACCAAAATGGCAACACTGCATGTGATATTTTAAGCAATTCTTTTCCGTGGTTGGCCATTGGTTTCTTACGGTTTATATATATTATTAACTTTATTTGTTGTTTTGTGGTGATTCCAAGAATGCCCGCCAATTTTAATATATTCTTTGGAAGATTAATTAGTATTTGAAATATTTTTATAGCATATCCCCCCAAGTAGGTGCATTGCCTGGCCTTGTAATGTTGAGCACTGCCAGAGTTGGCCTATCTAGCGTCACAAAATTTCATAGATGGATCAAAATGCTTCGCCTAAAGTGCATTGAAAATGCATAAGATGAACAAAATATCATTGTCCAAAAAAAATTTTCAACTCACGCACTTCTTAGTGCCAAGTTTTGTAAACAGTGAGAATTCGTAGCCCAAGTACTTAACTGGACTCATTAAGAAGTGTGCACGTATGTATTACTTTATACAAAAACTCCAGCGAATATTTGACACGAAGCCTAACGACGAAATTTTTTCCATCGTTAACCTCATGATACAAAAATTTAAATACCTTTATCAGGATTCCGACCCATGGTGAAATAAATATAAGGTGATGTCACTTACATAACCTCGTTTTTTCTACATTCCAATTGCGGCCATGCATTTTGGGGTAGTAGGAAAAGGGGGAAAAGATTAGGATTATTTCTACTACTTTTTGGGTACTATTTCCAATACATACATACATCAGTGGACCCCACACCGGTTAAATGAAGCTTGCATCAATAAAATATTTTTTCTGTAAACCAGTGTAATTACAGTTTCATTTTTTCGCTCAAATGAAATTATTATTACTTAATTTTTATTTTTTCCATCAAATATATTGATTTTAATAATTATTATTCAAATATATTTTTCTACCTTAAAATTATTATTTGTAAAACTTAAAGGCCACACGGTCGTACCACACACATATGATGATGGTTAAAACATAAAAAATACGGATTATTTTCCGTCTTTCAATTATTCATATTAAAACAAATTAAATTATACCGTTATCTTGGTTTAATTATTCTTAAATTCTACTAAAAATGACATATTAGCCCGTATGGAATTTTATTATTTTATTCTTGTGTTTTTTTCTTAAGTTCTGAAGTACATGTATATGCGTACTTAGTTTTTAAATATCTTAACATTAAAGGAAATTTTATTACGACCTTCATTTTCGTTAACATTTTAAAATTACATTTCTGAATTCTATCAGTTTTATTATAAAATAATTTTGCGTTTAAATTGTTAGACCAAAGTGCATTATCGTAGCCATCCGAGGCACTGCTCCAATAATCAGTTCGATATATACCGTATATATTTTACCAAAAATGTACTTACAAAATCACAGTTATTGGAAATTATAGCTTAAATTTTCCAATGAATTTGAAACGAAAAGTCAAAGCAAAAGCGAAACCAAGAAACAGTTACTACGTTTATACGTAAGCTATTTGCAAATAAAAATGATTTGCAAATACCTAACTCACTTTTTATTCGATGGCGAAAAATTCTTTTTTAATATTGCCTGATAATAAAAAGCCAATAATATGACCGTCGAAAATGAAAATAAAATTAAAAATGGCAACGTTTTGATTATTAAAAGGCAAAAGATGACCATCGAAAAAGAAAATAAACCTAAGAATGGCGGCGCCTTGCACTTATTTGCAAATAGTATCACTAATCAATACTTATTTGCAAATAGTATCACTAATCAATACTTATTTGCGCGATTTAGGTATTTGCAAATAAAAAATTGACTCAGCGTTTATACAGCAAAGTTTACCATTTTGGAAATTGTTATTTGCAAATAATACGTGCGAACAAACGTAGTAAGTGATACCTACGCATACTTTGTCACAAAATTGTCTGCTCCGTTTTTTGTTCCATTTTGCCCAGAAATGAAATTGGAATGAATAGAGTAGGCATTACTGTAACGCTGGTATGCCGAAATTGCCAAAATTACAACAACCACCCCCAAGTGACAACACATTATTATTTCACCATGGTTCCGACTAGAGATGGGCACGGGACTAAATATTTAATTCCGACCCCGCCCATCCCGAAATTCGATTTTTAAGTCCCGAACCCGCCCATCCCGACATTTTTCAGAATTGTACCGCGGTACGATATCGATCTCCCTCCCTTCAAGTTTCTGGTGCAGAAGGGCTGGTAAATATTGAAAATGTCATTTTAAAATTTTATCCTTGAAATTTCGCAATATTTGTTTTTGAAAAAATTATATGTTAAGGGCTTATATAAACTCAATAACATTCTCGAATTTGTCAGCTTAAAAATTACCTATTCGTCCTTGTGAATCCAAAAAATTAAAATTTTTTAAATTCTAAAGAAATTTCCCATTGCATTTGTTACCCATATTTTTATTCTACATTGCATTAAAGTTTTTTAATAATTTTTGGAATTAATCATATCTTTGAAAATAAGCCACTTTAAATAAAAAATTAGGTTTCAAACCCATTTATTTGTTATTTATTTCATGGTAGGAGAGCTTCTCAAACAATATAGAAGCAATTTTTTCGATTCAAGTTGTTGAACGTCTACATCCCGGGACTAATCCCGGGATTGTGACAATGCCATCCCGAAAATCTCGGGATCGGAAAAAGCCGAAAATTAACATCCCTACTTGCCACCTCTTTACTTTTAGGTAACCATATGTAACTTGGATTTTTGATTAAAAACATCATTGAAGTGGTTGTCGAGCATTTTTGTAAATAAAAAATTTGCAGTTTTTTTATATTTTTTTTTTTTTTACACAAGAATATGTCTTTTAAATGGTTTAAACTTACTTAAGCATCTACTCAAGAATTATTATATTAATTAAAATTTATATATGTACAACTATATTTGAACTAGTGCGGGCGGCCAACGAGACTGAAAACGGAATGAGCACTTACTAAAAATTAATCTAAAGCTGAATTTCCACTAGCCACTAAATTACAACATTTTTAATGAGAATGTTGGGCGTGAAAAAAATACCTGTGCCATATTCAGTATTAGAGTCCGACCGATTAATCGGCCGATGCCGGGGCTAGTATAGGCCAAAAGAATCAGCATCGGCCGTTTTTGACCGATTCTTGAATGAGGCTATGTTATTTAGTTATTGAATTATGTTTTTCTTTTGTTTTTATAAAAGCATTTGTTCTCGAAATGAATCTAATCCAGGATTTAATCAGCCGAAGCCTGAATATAATGGCATTTTAAGAACAAATTCTTTTATAAATTCGTATGATAATAAAAGAAAAACATAATCAAATAACTAGATAACAATAGCTCATTCAGCCTCAGCATCGGCCAATTGATCGGTCGGACTCTATTCAGTATAACGGCAAATTTAAATTCATTTTTTATGCAAAATCCGCATTTTTGAAAAAAATTGCTACATTACTTAACGTGCAGTAAGCGTTTTGTTAAGCTTTAAAATTACAACTAACGAATCTGAGCATGACATCTATATCGAAACGCAGGACGAATTCGACACCAAAAATGCTTTGAATGTAGTGATTATTTCAAATGTCACTCTTAACAACTGTTTAAATATGTCTTACTCCAATATCCTAGCCCATATAAAACGTCGATTTTCCATTATTTCTACCAGTTTTGGCTGTTTTGCTGGACTGGAACAATTCCACCTGTTTTCTGTTAGAGTACGTTCAGCAATTCTGACTATCCCCTACTAGGTGAATTCTTATAGATTTCCAAGGCGATCTTCTATACTATTCACAATTGCACTAAGAACTTTTTCTCTGTATCTCTTATCGATATTGTAGCAAAATAACTGTTGACTCTGCTGATAGCGTGAGATTTCGCCACTTGCTTAAAAAATTCTACTTTTTGAAACATGCACATAATATATGCAAGAAATTTTATGTATAAAGAAAACTGCAAATCCTATGCGAAACTTCGAAAACGATGAGTGAACAGATTAACACATAACTAAGCGGCAAGGTTAAAATTAGAAGGGAAACAAATCTACTTATAATCAGACACAATACAAAGATATCGTTATGAATTTTTTACACAACATAACATAAACACACGGCCATTCCTGCATACTATAAACTCATAAAAAAATTGTTTGATTACAGCGTCATTTCAACAAGCAAGCGATGTGTTTTACATTATTTGTGTAGTGCAATTTATATCGCTAGCTTAAAGTGAAAAGTGGCTAATTCCATGTTTACAAATTTTACAAGGGGAAACAAAAGTTATTCTAGCCATTTTCTTCAATTAATTTGCAAGACTTTGTTTGAATGCAACATTTTGGGCGTTTAAAGCAAAACAAAACTATAAGAATCCGAGAGTTTAGATATTATGTAGAAGATTTTTTATTACTTTGGCCTTATACAATTCCTTGTGCCTCTTTTGGACTTAGCAAACTAGTAGCATTAATAATTTTGGAAATTATGCATTTTTAATTGCTCTTGCCTTTTATATTACAATATGAGTTTTCACAAAAGGTGGACTTAGCAACTTTTCACTCTAAGTTAGCGAAATGTAGATTTTTAATGTTGAATGTGTTTAGTAATGCTCACAAAATATAATTTATAATTATGTACACCATTTTTATACATTTATATCTATTACACCGTGCTACAAAAACCAAAAATTTTCAAAACACACGAAAAAAATCAATATAATCACAAAACTAGGAGCCAAATATAGTATAACTGCGTTTTTTTTTAAATATTTTAAACAAAAAAATTACAAACCGATACGGTATCGTTGTAAAGGCGATTAAACCCCTTTCTTCTGATATGCATATTTGTATACTTCGTATATAAAAATTTGAGAAAAAACATTTAAAGTCAAAAAATACCTTTTTTAAAAAAAAATATTTTAAACAAAAAAATTACAAACCGATTTTTAAAAAAATGTTATCGTTGTAAAGGATACCAGAAAACTTATACGTTCCGAAACCCAAAAATTTATATTACACAGTATACAGTATACACATACATATATAAACTCCTGCCCCCTAAGTGAAAGGCTGGCTACGCCCCACAGTGGTTCGGATAGCAGATCTAGCTGGACGAAAGTCAAAATTTTATTTGTTTTTAAAATACTTAATGGTACTTGGAATACATTCCTGACAATGCATTCAAATAGAAATTGCATTTATTAAAGCAATAAACACAATGGAAGCAAAAAAAAAAGGTAAGTCAACGCCGTCTATTTCAGAACTCTATTTTAAAAACTGAAATTTAACTTAAAAGATTGCTAATTGAACTCACAAATCTTTGAATAATTGCAAATTGACTTTATTAACCAAAAACTGCACTTATTCCACTATAGATTCAGCGGTCATAACGCAATTTATGTCCACATTGGTATAAGCGAATGTATACTGAAAATTCGTCGTTTTGATCAATTAAAAAAATAGACTAAAGAGTAGGAAAAGTTAAGGCCGCCGAAGGCCGTTATAAAACCACTTGCATATTACTCTTTACACCTTTGCAAATGCAGGGGGGAAAGTTCGATAACCAAGTCTAACCAATTGGCTTAGATATTTGCATTTTAGTGACGGTATGTCAAATCTCCAAATTCGAAAGTAATTATTAACAAGAACAACAAAAAAGCCAAAAATCAGCAAAAAGCCCCAGTTACTTTAAACTTGCACTTCATTTTACTAAAGTTGTATGGACTAGAAAATTGCACACTCAATATCTTTCTAAGAAACCTAATTAAAAACATCGAAATTTTTGCGAAAGTTTGTTGTGTTTTTTTTTCAAATGTTGCATAAAGTTTGAAACCTGGATTTACACAATTTCTTTGATAATGAACAAATTACATTTTTATGAAACAAGTAATTAAGATTATATAGATAATAATAAAATAAATAATATAAAAAAAACTTTTTAATATACAACGCTTTTATAAATGGACTAAAAAGTAGAAAATAATATTTCTCAGTCCCATTGTTATTAGAGAATTAGCTGTTCTATTAAATTATTTTAAAATGTACTAAGTCATTTTATTATTTTGAACTGAAAATAAAAATCAAAATATAAAGCGACATATTTTTATTAAACTTTAACAAATTTGTAATCGTTTTAAGTATAATCTCTCTACAAAAAATTTTCATATGTGAAGGTTTAAGATTTTTTAAATATTTTGTGTGCCATGTTGGAGCCGCCATTTTGAATTTTTGTAAATGACTTTAGATTCGTAATCAGCAACCCAGAAAACCCCCCAGATATCTAGTTTCATAGAAATTACCGATTTTTTTTTTATCTTCGTCCGCCATATTGGATCTGCGATTTTGAATTTTTGATAAGTGACTACAGATTCGTAATCAACGACCCAAAAATCCCCTAAATAAGAAGTGGTGTAAAAATCCATTAAAGAGTATTTGTTTAAATAGCTTCGTCCAGCTAGATTTGCGATCCGAACCACTGTGCGCCCTTGTATACAAAACAATTAAAGTACTTCTTTTAGAGCGCATACATGGCTCCATAATAATGATTCCAGTATCTTCATTTACATATGTATATTGTAACTATCAATATCTTATTAAGACAAGTGTAAAATTTTTTTATCTTAAACTAATCAAGTTAGAAGGACGAAATTCGAGGATGTGGTAGTTAAAATATAAGTCCTGGACATATAGATTTTATCAAAAATAAATATTGGAAATTTCCCAGGATATTCAAGGATAAAGTTTTAAACGGACATTTTCAACACTTATTCGTCCTGGTGCACCCAAAAATTAAACTTTTTTTGTATTCTACAGAAGATTTCCTTTTAATTGATACCCATATTGTTATTCTACAATGCACCGAATCTTTTGAATAATTTTTTTATTCAATCATATAGAAATTTCAAAGTCCTTTAAAAAAATCCTGACGTCAGAGAGAAAAACTAAAAATGCAGTTTTACTACATTTGGTCCCCAGTTTTGTAAATACATATATTGATTTTTTCGTGTGTAAAATTTACTGTCGCGCGGTGCTTTATGCGGATACATACATATCTGTGGACTTTTGACAAAACAACATCTGTGCTTTCTGTAGGTTGGAATTTAAAGTAAATTATAAGGAGCTTCCATTTAAACATTTTAAATTTTTATTTAACTTTCATTAAGATAGAATCTTGAACTACTCCAATTATTGACTAAACATAAAAATATCATTCGAGAACTCAATGAATTACTGCTTTGGAGAGAAAATGACCTCACTCAAAAGTCAAAAGTCCACAGATATGTGTGTATGTATAAACCTACATATCGCTCATTTACAACTCAGTTACAACTAAAAAAAAGGAATTTAACAAGTGAAGCGTTAAAGGGAGTGTACTCGTACCCAAAACTATTAAAAGCTTTAGAAAACTTCCACTGGCTTTGCATTTTCTTACCCAAAAAACTTGAAAAATATTGGAAAATGAGAGAGCAAAATGTGATAGAGCTGCAAATTTATGGTGGAAAAATTTTTACCAGCGAAAACTTGCAAGTTAGAATATCAGCTGATCACAAACATATGTATGTTCGTGAATAAACAAAAGAAAATACGGCCTTTTTGAATTATTTATTGCAAACTTTATTATCAATTCTAATATACAACGAAATATACATAAATAAAATTTATTAAAGCACAAAGTTTGTTGAGTTTATTTTTAGAATACCAAATGAAAATTCGTTCGATCAGCACTTTCGACCACAGTCGAAGATCGAATGCAACTCATAATAGAGGCCAAAAATTTCGAATCTTTATTGTTTTTCTATTGGCACAAAGTGCTAGCTCAAAATTTGGATCATATATGACTTCCGAGTCTTTTCGATTGCTGAGTATTAGGCCTTATGGACCCAAATGGGGGAAATTAGCTTATGGTTACAGAAGATATGTAACAAAGTAATTGACGAAGACTTGCGTGCCGCTTGCGCTTTTCTCTCAGCGTGTTTACCGCTGGTAAACCCAACTGAAAGTTGAAATTTAAAAACTAATTAATAAATTTAAGTAAAACCTGTGGATAATTGACAATAAACTACTTTTTTCGAAATAACTAATTTTCAAGTAAAACCTGTGCAACAGTTATTATTTTACACCCTGTATATTATAAAATATTAATACTTACCTGGAAAAAGGAGTACAAAAGAAGTACAAAATTAAGAAAGGTGTACATTTCCAGATATTTTTTTTTAGAGCACAAGGGAATACATTGCAATTAAAAGGAGTACGTTTACTCCCTAACCTATCTCGGGAGCCAGTTCGAAAACTTTTCAAGAACGCCCAACTTCAGAATTTTATTGAAGAAGGCCCTAATTGAAAATTTTATTGAAAAACACCCTATCTGAGAATTTAGTCGAAGAAGGCCCTATCTGAGAATTCGGCTCAAAAACGCCCTATCCCAAACGAAAATACATTGAAAATAAGCTGAGAACTGGCTGCCGTGATAGGGGTCGCCTTCCACTCAGCCATCGATATGCTGCTGGAGAGTTTTGTCTGAGGAATACGGGTACACACCTGTTCTCTTCTCACGCGGAATTTTTAACCAATATGAGGAGTGATATAAGGAGTGATTCCGCGTCATAAGCAAAAAAATTCCATTTTTTGAGTTCGGACAGTATTTTAGTAAATGAACGATATATCCTTGAATACAAATGTACATATATACATATGTACATACATATGTACATAAGGTATGTACATACGTATATATTTGCATATTTGCTTATATTCCAGCTATATCTTTGGAGCCGCACGTTAAATCGTTGCATCTGACTCTAGCATATCAGTTTCCGCAGAATCAGTTTAATGCACTTAAAAGCTTAGTGGAATCGCTAGATGCGTCCTGTGCATCCAACTGGGAGCTGCGTCTGTATTCTCGCGACCCTCGGCTAGCCACTAAACAAGTACATTGTTTCATTCATTTGTAATTGTTGCTGTTTGCCCCATTCTTATGATTACAGCAATATTTTTTAATTGGCAATTTCTCTTTTATTTCGTTTACCTCTTTGCTTACTTTTCTACATACACATACAAACGTCCTATCATTGGTGTTGTTCTCTTGCTTGTGCGATGCGCTGGGGTAGGTGCACAAAGTGGTGTATCCCCACAGTCCACATGAAATCGATGAACTGGAGTTGCGCATCGGCGATTACATTTATTTGAATACAGATGCAGTTGACAACTCGTGCGATGGCTGGGCCGAGGGTATTTCATGGCTAACCGGCAGCTCCGGACATTTACCTGTAAATTACACGGAACGAACTGCCGAGTCAGATGCGTGGACATTGCATCGTATTGTGCAGTTATCCAAATCGATGACACCATCACTAATATCTGCCGACGAAATTGATATTGTTGACGGGCGGAGCATTTCCACTGAACCTGAGGAGCAGCAAAGGGATTTGCATCATCAAAGTAGGTGAAGCAGTATTTTCTTACATCCACATGCATTATAAACTTACCTAAATTAAATATTTAGTTTTAATGAAGAGCTTTATTAATTTTTTCCAATTTCTGGCATTTCTTGCACGGCGTTAGTTGGTCTTCCTCACGAACTAATTGACGGCTCGGTATTTAATGAGGACTCTGAAAATAGCGTGGAAAAATATTTACGTAAAACTCTGCAACCTTGCTTGGATTTGCCATTACTGCAAAGTGTGAACAGCCAAACAACTCATAATAGCAGCCATCAGTCACAATCTCAACAGGCTAGTCAACATACAGTGCAACAGCAGATCAAACAGCAAGATACGCCGAGTTTAGAAATGAATGTGCCAGATGTGGCTAAACGGTTAGGGGACATGGACATAATGGTGGAACCGATGGGTGTTGCAGCACCAAATGCTGATGACACGCTCAGTATGGATTCGGAGCGTTCACACGAGGCTGCGAGCCTTGAAGTAGCACCGGTAAAATGTCGTCGGATATACATAATGCGACATGGAGAGCGTGTGGATTT
>NW_023460404.1:34145-37135 GCF_013731165.1 Rhagoletis pomonella | reverse complement strand
GTTAACCACTGAGCTATGTACATCCCGTAAACTCTTGTTGCTAATTCCACTGGTCGACGGCCAAAATTTACCAGAGACGCCGTTATGAAATTCGTATGTAAAATCACCCCCTGATTCCGAAAATCAAGGTTATTTTTAATTTTATGGTACCGTTTTTGAGATATTTGCAATTTACCGTTTTTGCAAAAAAAAAAATGGGGTCCACTTTATCATATATATCTCAAGAACGAATTAAGCAATTCCAAAACGGTTTGAAGCTTTTAAAAGATAATAAAATTTTCTATAAACTGTGCATACAACACTTTTTGCTAGGCCCTGTGGATTCAAAGATAACGAACAATCATTACCGATTTTTTCAATTTTTTTTTGTAAAAATATAAAAAAAATTGTACTTTGCGGGGAAGGATCTCGAAAACCTTTTATTTTTTTGCAGATTTTTTTTTTCTCCCTAAGCTCTGTTATATTACAAAAAAAAATAAGGTATCATCGAAGAAAATCGATGCAAAACTACGTAAGTTATAAGCGATCAAATAAAAATACCCAGGTTGCGCAATTTCAACGTATACCTCAAAACGTATGTATGGTATAAAGAAGAGTGAAATATCTAGCTATGCTCTGTTTCTATTGAGTTAAAAGTTCAATTTATGAATGAAATTACCCATATTTTTAACTTTTTTTTTAAATTTATTTATGTTTATACTATATTCTAACAATCTTTATCTTAATTTGATTTTACTATGTTGTCGAAATAATTATGTGTTCTACTTTGACGCTTATTCAGTTTAGGATCGGTTTCTCTTATGAGAAACCAGCAGTAATCACCCATCATTGCGACGTCCCAGAATCCTTGATATCGATTCTCAATTAATTTCATTTGCTGATGAAACCTTTCGCCATGTTCATCACTTTCGTCGCCAAGATTTGCCGGAAAAAAGCTCAAATGTGAGTGGAGAAAGTGAATTTTTAAAGACATATTTACGCCCATTTTCGCATAATTATTGATTAGGTCGTTCACTATCTGCTCGTAGTTGGGGCTTTTGTGTCTACCGAGAAAAGAAGCATCGACCTTTTCAAAGGATTCCCACGCTGCTGCCTCAACTGATGAGAGTAGTCCTTTGAATTGATTATTGTTGATCAACTTTCTTATTTGTGGTCCAACAAAAATACCTTCCTTTATCTTGGCTTGAGAAATATCTGGAAAAACTGTTTTGAAATAGTCGAATGCTTCGCCTTCTTTGTCCAAAGCCTTAACAAAGTTTTTAATGAGACCGAGCTTGATGTGTAAGGGTGGAAGTATGATTTTCTCTTTCTTGACAAGAGGGGTGTATTTGATGTTATCCACACCAACGGTAAACTCGACTCTTTCCGGCCAATCCTTTCTGACGTAGTGGTCCTTACGAGCTCGGCTATCCCACTTGCAGAGGAAGCAGCAGTGCTTGGTGTAGCCACTTTGTAGACCGCATAGCATTGCAACGACTTTGAGATCAGAACATATTTTCCAATCATGCTCTTCATATTTGATAAATTTGAGTTTTTTTTGCATTTCCTCGTAGGTTTCCTTTGTATTTACTGCATGTGCAATCGGGATAGAAGGCTTTTTGTTACCAATATGCAATAATACAGCCTTCAAACTCAGTTTATTGCCGTCTATGAACAATCGCCACTCTTTTGAATCATATGTTTGACCAAACTCTTTGAATAAACCAGGGATGTCGTTGAAGTAGCATATACTGTCTTTCTTGGTATAGTGGTTGGAAAATGGTTCGTGACGAGTTCTACTATATGTCACCTTAACATCGGATGACACAAATTTAAATTGTTGCATACGAGAAGTGTGGATCTCGGCCTTTTCCTTGGATAGTTCCAAATCTCTTATCCAATCATTAAGTTGTGCTTGTGACAGAACGTTTCTTTCGTTTTCCATGCGAAATTCAGTACAACTTGATCCCCCGCACTCAGATGTTACTGTTGACAATGGAACTGGATCCGCAACTGCCGTTGAATGTAGTACTGGTAATGTCACTGTAGGTACGCTAGCATAGGTTACTCCTCTTGATCTTCCAACGCCAAGTACTTTTGTTTGACAAATATAACACTCTATTGAATGGCAAGTAGGTTCGCTGCATATCATTGGTGTATCAAATTTTGTTTGTTGTCCTGATTCCCACTGAATCAATTCAACTCGACACGATGTACACAAAGTGTTCGATGTCCATGGTTTTTCAGCATTTTTAGGCTCAATTCCAAAATACTTGGAGTATAAAGTTTTGATATGATCTGAGAACACTCGTCGTCGCCTTATGATAGTATATTGGCCACACATGAAACAGAACATATCTGGATCCTTATTACACTCAAATTCTCGCGTCCTTTTACACATTTTATTTTTTTTAATAAATCACGGTTTTGAAATTAGACTTATGAACTGAACTATCTCCGGCGAGCCTTGAAGATGTTATGAAGTTTCAAAGCGCATTAACTCATATTTATACTCGGAACAAGAATAAAATTGAAAAAATCAAATCTTACCTAGACAGAAAGGTTCCTTTTTATAACAAGCCGGGAAAAGAAAATACTACCTTTTTTAGATGTAGGCTTTAGAAATTTTCTGTGTCTTATAATTTTGAAAATCTACCTGCATACTTACCCATAACTGACGGAAATACATGTTTATAACTACATGCCTACAGCAGGTTTCGAACCCAACCACTCTTCCTTTCGATGCAACCACTCTACCTACTATAATACAATTCGAGTATTAAAAGTACTATTTGATTTATTTAAAGGAAAAGTGTTATCATTGTTATGGTGTTATTCGTTTATCCGGATAATATCTCACTTGCACTTTATACCTTTAATATATGTATGTATGTATAGGTACATACATTGAAGTTGCGCAACCTGGGTATTTTTATTTGATCGCTTATAACTTACGTAGTTTTACATCGATTTTCTTCGATGATAGCTTATTTTTTTTGCAATACAACAGA
>NW_023460404.1:0-24145 GCF_013731165.1 Rhagoletis pomonella | reverse complement strand
TCCGAAATAGTGCTATAACTTCTACCGCTTAGACTTTGTTGCTTTTTAAATTTTTCCTAATAAACAATCGTGGTACAAAGCTCAATAAAAATATTAAAAATAAAAAATTTTACTAGGCCAAAATAACATTGAAAAATTCATAGTTTAGGAAGAGGCTGCCTGAAACTATACAAAAAAGCAAATAAGCAAATGGATATATATAATTGACAACAACAACCACGCTGTCGAGTTTAAAAAGCGGAAAATCAGCTGCACTTGATAGAAGTTGTTTGAATAAGGAAAGTGAATTAACAACAAGAGTTTACGGGATGTACATAGCTCAGTGGTTAACGCTTCTGACTTTGAACATCGATTACGCAGGTTCGATCCCTGCCGAAGTCTAGAAAAAAGAAGTCTGATGAGGAGATGTGGTGATCTCCGAAATAGTGCTATAACTTCTACCGCTTAGACTTTGTTGCTTTTTAAATTTTTCTTAATAAATGATCGTGGCTCCGCGTGAAATACTGCAGCAGAGCTGCAGCGCCAGTAATTTTCAAGGCAGCAGCACTGCCTATTACGGCAGGATCGAGGGAGCGCTAGGGCTCCATGCAAGCGAGCGTTGGCCGGCAACAGAGCCGGCGGAGCACCAGGGCTCCACGCGTGCAGGTAGGCCTGTTAATTTAACGAAGTGGATTTTACCACTTCGACATGGCGACCGAGACAATGGCCTGCAAAATGGCGACCCGCGGGCATGAAAAAAGGGATAAGCCCAACAATTAAAAAATAAAAAATAAAATATTTAAAAATAAAGTATTTAAAACAAAAATGTTGAATTAAAAATATGTAGAAACACATAAATCGAAAATAAAAATTGAATTTAATTAGATTTTTGGTGGTTGTTACGGCAAAATTATTACAAAAAATGAAAAAACATTAAAAACTAAAAAAAAAAAAAGCTATTACAAAAATATTAAAAAAGAGAACGCACAAAAAAAACTTACAAAAGCAACAGCTTAAGAAGCATACATATGTATACGCACATACTTATGTGAAAAAAACATAAGATACTAATGAAAATGAACTCATATCAAAAAAAAATGTGGTGGCGGTGGTAGTTAATTGAATTAACAAAAAATTACAAAAAAATATTAAAACAATAAAAATAAAAAAAAAGTGGTCGTACCAAATGTGGGAAAAACCAAACTTTACAGTGCCGGTGGAAAACGGAAAAATTAAAAAAAAAAAAACAAAAAAAGCGGTGGTACCGAATTTGTGAAACTATTATTCCGTGCTGTACCACCGACGCAAACCGCTAGACCAGCGCAACCCGTTATAATGGCGCTAACACCACGCCACCTAGCAAGTCACACATAAAAACGAACAACAACATATATATACATATCGCTGAGCAGGGTACGATAGCAGCGTGGAAACGAACAATAACACAACTACAACTAGGACAACACATATTCACATGGCAACACAGCTATACATGGCAAGCAATACGAGCAACGGTACGAAGGAATGTGACTTCGAGGGACCTGATGGTATGAGCATATATACATATATACTTTACACTTTACCATGTACTAATATTTGAATACAAAAAAAACTTTATCCTTATACTTACATATATACTTCCATTCATGCAGTTATATAATTAAAATTGTCAATATATATACTTTATCATATACATATGTACATACTTGTGTTACTGTTTGTAATGGAATTTCTGAACTACAGTCGCGTACAAATTAGTGGTACCAAACCAACTTTCCTTTTTTCAATTGTTCTATAACTTAAAGTTTTTTGACCTTCATACACGATTTTACTTACATTTTTGAATTAACTAGCATGCCACTTTTCTTAAAATTAAATTACAATTTAAAATTTTTTGTAAACAGTTCCTTGCAAAGTGATTAACGAAAACTTTTCCAAAACATTTAATTCAAAATTTTGATATTATCAGACAAACATTTTTTCTCTACTGTGCTTCGCCGAGTGAGTGCTGGAAACTTGTTTTTTTTTAATTTTATATAAAATAAAAATCAACGATACATGCTTTTCTTATAAACTAGGCCGTGCTATCGTGGTAACGTTTACAACTTTTTTTCAAAAAAAAAAAATTTATTGCGATTGAATGCCATTTGTGAAAACTTTACTGTGCCTATAGTTGCGTACAAAATCCAACATCTTTTTGCCATAATTTAAATTAATCAACTTTTTTGAAACATTTATGCCGGGTTTGTCAAATGCCAGATTTTTTATTCGCTTTGATTTTTCGAAAGCCAACTTTAAAAAGCTTAACAAAGAACTGTCCAAATTGTCGTGGCCTGCTTATAAAGAAAATATTGAACAAAGCGTTGCACTTTATAACTTTACTTTACATAAATTATTTGAAAAGCATGTGCCTAAACGCATGTATCTTCCTGAACAGCAAACACAGTTATGGTTCATTAAAGAACTGAGAAATTTGAAAAACAGAAAGTCGCGTTATTTTAGATTACACAAAAAAAAAAACGGGTTAGACTCATACTATGTAAAATACTCACTTTTGCGTCATAAGTTTTTTGAATTAAACAATAAGTGTTATAAACTTACTTGTGTAAAATCAAACGGCGTATATTATATAACCTTAAATCATTTTATGACTTCGTAAACTCCAAGCGAAATGTACGTGGGATTCCTTCCGCCATGAAGTATCGAAACACCGTCTCTAGTGATAATCGAACAATTTCTAACATGTTCGCTCAGTTTTTAAATCCAATTATTCCATTAACTCACATGCTAACATTGACTATCCTTTTAAACTATGTCCACTGAACTCAATAAATATCCCAGTAATATCTCCTGATGATGTAGTAGTTTATCTGGAATCCTTAAAGCAGCCCTTCAGTTATGGTCCTGACCAGATCCCTACTTGTATTCTTATAAATTGTCCTGATTACCTCTATGAGCCGTTAACAGCGTTGTTTAATTTGTCTCTTAAAGAGGGCGTTTTTCCAACTATATGGAAGGAATCGTTCATAACCCCGTTACATAAAAGCGGTAGCAGATCTTCAGTGGAGAACTACCGGGGAATAGCTAAGCTTTCTGCAATTCCTAAATTATTTGAAGCAATTATAACAAATCAGTTGACGCATTCTATCTCTTCTAGCATTTCGTATAGTCAACATGGATTTTGCAAGGGCAAATCAACTTCTACAAATTTGCTTGAATTAACATCCTATATTTCATAAGCATTTAGTGAAAGCAAAACTGTTGATGTTACATATACTGACTTCAGTAAAGCATTTGACAAAGTGTGCCTCGTTGCTCATCTATAAACTTGATCTTGGTCTTCCACCTAATTTTCTACGTTGGATCTCTTCGTACCTCTATGATAGATCGCAAAGGGTAATGTTTAAAAATACTACCTCTGACGTCATTGATGTTACTTCAGGAGTCCCTCAAGGTAGCCACCTAGGCCCGGTTCTGTTCTTGCTTTTTATAAACGATATTTCTACAGATATAAAATTTTACAAAATTTTAATGTATGCAGATGATGTAAAGCTTTATAAATCGTACGTTTCAATTAAAGAAAGGTCTTTGCCACAATCAGACTTAAACAGCATGGCTTACTGGTGTCAAGTAAATCTTATGCCTCTAAATCTTAAGAAATGCAAAGTAAAGTGCTGCTCTCGAAGAGCTGTTCATCCCGCTTCTTATACAATAGGTAACCATAACCTCGAACAGGTATATAATTTTGTGGACCTTGGATCCTAAGCTTTGTTTTAATCTTCATATTAATGTGACAGTCAACAAGGCTAAAGGTGTACTTGCATTTGTGAAACGATGGTCAAAAGAATTTTGTGACCCTTATATCACTAAAACCCTGTTTATCAAAATTATCAAATTTACTCAGACAAGACAGAATCAATTCAAAAACAATTCCTACTTTTTGCTTTAAGAAATTTCCGTTGGGATTCTCAATATAACCTTCCACCTTATACGAGCGGATTAAAGCTTATTAATCTTCCTACACTTTCCAGCCGCAAACAAATTCTTGGTACAATTTTTATAGTTAAATTTCTAACAGGCTCAATTTCAAGTCCGCTTCTTTTGGGCGAAGTTAGCCTTAATGTTCCCTTCCGGGTATCAAGACACTTTTGTCCCTATTTCTGAAAGCTTGTAAAACTAATTTTGAATAGTACGACCCACTTCGTTGCTTATGGCAGGATTTTCACTCTCATTCCAGCACGTTTGATACATCAGATCCGCTTTTTGAGAAATCGATACTGTCCTCTCTCAATAAATGAATCATTAAAATAAAGACATAAAATCGGCTGATGAATTTAGTTCTGTAGCTGAACAGTTTTAGATCTCGATACTTAACAAACTCCTGCCTATCGTGACTCGGCGCAAAAATTGAAAATAAATACTTGTTCCGTACGTCATGCGGACTGCGCCCCTCGTGCGGATGGGTTGGAATGGAGGGTAAAACCGTTGGGATTATTATTATTATTGATACTGCATTTAAAGATTTGCGTACTGATTTTGCAAAAGTTACAAAACGTGTGTTACAAAGTCGTCCTATCTCAACAAAAGAGGACAAGGTAGATGAATATAAAGAATCCTTAATAAAAAGTTATAACATTTTAATACTAATCAATTCGCATTTCAAACAAAGAGTTAAGCCAAAGTCAGTAACTGAAAGTTTATCGCGGTGTTTTTGTAAAATTGGTTGCAAAATAAAAGTACCAGAAGGTTTTGACGAATTAATTACCGAAAATGTTTTGTATTCGGACGCAGATTCTGACGATGAATTTGCTGACGCACGTTCAACTGGCACCCTTGAAGTTTATAGTATTAAAAAGAGTCGTTCCTTGTCTTTTCTTGAAGATTTTTTTGGGATTCGACAACCCTCCTTACGTAACCACTAGCTCACTAAATATTAACTTCTTTCAAAATACCAACGCAAAGATGGCTAGACCTGAGCAAAAGGAATCATTTATAAGTTTATACGCCACGATTATAAGGGAAAATTATAGTGGTGATCCGACATCACTTGCCTCTTTTATAGATAAAATTACCCTTATTGAAGAATTGACAGACGAAAGCCTCACTACAACATTTATTGCATTTTTGAAATCCAAACTTGAAGGTAAAGCTCGCGAGTCCCTACCAACGGAAATAAGCTCAGTTAGTCAAATTAAAGAAGCGCTGTCAAACAAAATAAAACCAGATAACTCGAAAGTTGTCGCTGGTAAAATTGCAGCTTTGAAAGTGCATAACAACAATTATTCAGATTTTGCGAAACAGGTAGAGGAGCTCGCAGATGCTCTGGAGCGTTCGCTTATTATTGAAGGGATGACACAAGCGAAACCTCACAAGATGGCAGTTGAGCAAACAATAAATGTTTGTAGGCTCAACAGCCGTTCAGATATGGTAAAGTCGATACTAGCATCGTCAGCCTTCAGCGACTCGAAAGATGTTGTAGCGAAGATGATTATGGAGCACGACAATATAGAAAAAGAGCGGCAGGTGTTGGCTTTTAGGTCACGTCCCATACGAGCAACTAATTTTCGAGGAAGTTATAGAGGGAGCAATAATTACAGATATCACAATAACAATTTCAGGTTTAACGGCAATTCAAATAGGCCCGGCGGTAATACTAGCTATCGAATAATAGTATAGTTTCAGTAACAGACATAGAAAATAACTACAATAATAGTAACAACAGTCAGGCTTCAAGCAGTAGAAATAATCCTACGCATTCAAATACACGAAATTCTGCCAATGTTCGGACTTTACACGCCGAGGCCCCTCAGGCGCGAACACTGGGGGAGCTAGACTTGAACAATTCACGACTTTTACAGACGAAAAATCCATTTACTGCCTTAATCTCAACTATTCCGATTTCATTGAAATAAATTGTAGTGATTCTCACAAAAAATGTACTTTTTTAGTAGACTCTCAAGCAGACATTTCCCTTATAAAATTTGCCAGCCTAACAAGCAAATCCGCAATAAACAGCAATAACATTATTAATATCACGGGCGTAACATCAGAAACGGTCCAAACCTTGGGCACAATAAATACAAATTTGGTAGTATCAGACATTTTCATTCCGCACACTCTTCACGTTGTAAATGACAGCTTTAACATTCCTTCGGACGCATGCTCGGAAAAGGATTTTTAAAAATAAACAAATGCATAATCAACTATGCAAACGATAGCATAACCATTGGTTTTGGGACAGAAAGGATCAGCGTTTCAATTTTGCACGGTACTACTACCGACACCTTAGTAATTCCACCTAGATGCGAAGTTTTTGGGTTATTTAATTTGGGTAAATCCAAAACAGGGTAGACGCTCGACACGAAAAACCCGATACTAAAACTAATAAACACTACTGACGAAGTAAAATACGTAAGAAATTTCTATATTCAAACCGAAGACATAACAAACTTCAACGTTTATAAAATTAACGAAACCACATCTGATCCGAAACGCATAGAAGAACTAAAATCAGTTTTAGAAAAACAAGTACCGAATTATGCTAAAAATAAATTGTTTGATCTTTGCTCAAAATATTCCGACGCATTTGCATTAAAATCCGACCTTATGACTCTGAACTACTTCTACGAACAAAAATTGAGACTGACGACAAAACACCAGTTTACATAAAAAACTACATATTGCCATATTAACAACGCGAAGAAATAAACAAACAAGTCGGTAATTTACTGCGAAACAATTTAATCGAGGAAAGCTACTCCTACTATAACAGTCCTTTAATTTTAGTACCGAAAAAAGATCCAACAGGTCAAAAATCGTACCGTATGTGCGTAGACTTTAGAGCAGTAAATAAAAAACTAATTGCAGACAAATTTCCGTTAGCACGTATAGACGACTTTTTGGATAACCTTGAAAGAGCAAAATATTTTTCGACTCTGGATCAGTATTCTTGTTTTCACCAAATTCCATTACATAAAAATTATAGAGATATCACATCTTTAGCACTGATCGCGGATCTTTCCGTTGGAAGGTCTTGCCTTTTGGTCTTAAGGTAGCACCTAACTCGTTGAACAAGAATGATGTCTATAGCATTTTTCGGTATTTCACCTAATCAAGCTTTTATGTATGTCGACGATGTAATAGTTATTGGATGCAGTGAGGCACACCATTTTAAAAATCTAGAAAAGTGTTCGAAACTTGCAGAAAGTTCAACTTGCGACTTAACCCAAATAAATGTAATTTTCTACGATCTGAGGTAACTTTTTTAGGACACAAGTGCTCAGCAAGAGGTTTACTGCCAGATGATACATAGAAGTCATTAAAAAGTACGCAAAGCCATGCGATAAAGACGCAGTGCGAAGAATTGTGGCGTTTGCAAACTATTATAGACGTTTTATACCTGACTTTGCTTATCTGGCAGCACCCTTAAATCGTTTGAGCAGAAAATGTGTAGAATTTTAACGGGATAACTCCTGTGAGCAAGCTTTTGAAAAACTTAAATCTTTGATGTCTCCTAAACTTTTACGGTATCCTGACTTTAGCAAAGAACTGAGTAGTCCACTTGCAAACAGCGTTATGTGATTTTATAATAGTAAGCCATAAATTAAAAAAAAAAACGTGTACAACAACAATTAACATCCAAATTGTATATTTCTTTTTATTATATGAAAATTTGGATAAATTAGAGCCTAATAACATTAAAAATCAAAATCGCAGTGGTAGTTTTTGCAAATTTTATATATAGAAACTACACCGAAACTACCACGTGGTTTTGCAGTTTTCTAAGTTAATGAGAGGGTGGAGACTTTTGAACTTGTATAAATACGTACAATAAATATTATAGCGACTTTTGAATGTGTATATATACATACAGTAAGTATTATAGCGACTTTTGCTAGACTTTTTCAGAATGTATAAGGATTTTTCACTGTATTGTTAGTGGACATGAAACTACTTTAAATACTGGTACGTTAACCACCCAATACTAAAAATCGAAAAAAATGTACACAGCGCACTTTGCAAGTGGACTACTCAATTCATAATTACAGTCGACGCTTCTAAAACCGGATGCGGTGCAATTTTAAGCCAAAACCACAACGGCAACGACTTACCAATTTGTTTTGCTTCTAAGGCTTTCAATAAAGCAGAACAAAAAAAGGTAATTATCGAACTTGAACTTCTAGCAATATATTTCGCAACCAAGCAATTTCGACCATATGTTTGTGGCACACACTGATCACCGACCATTAGTTTACCTTTTTAATATGAAAGACCCGTCGTCAAAACTCTCGCGAATAAGACTGGAACTTTCGGAATACAATTTTACAATACAATATATAAAAGGCAAAACAAACGTTGGAGTGGATGCACTATCACGAATCACAATTGACGAATTTAAAGAAACAACAAAACATATTTTAGCAGTAAAAACTAGATCGATGACAAAACAAAACGTAGAAACGCAACCACAGTACGAAGAAAATCGCACAAATAACTCCACAGTACAGGTTTACGACCAATTTTCTTACAATTTTTCAAAAAAATTCACCACGGATAAAAACAAAAATTACTTACGATAAAAATGATGAAATTTCAAGTATTAATATATATGCGCATTTAAGACATAGAAAACTCGAGTTAATTAATTTTGAGGTTGTTAACAAAATAGCGAATTTAGATGAGCTACTTTTGAGGCTTCAACACCAAGCCGGCAATCACAACATTAAAGAAATTGAATGGCAAAGAAATGATTCATTCTGTGAACAATTTTCGATTACAGACTTAAAAATTAGCGGAAACAAAGTTTTAAAATCTTTACAAATTATACTAACAGACCCTGTGGAAACAATAACTGAAGACGACAAGAAACTTAAACTCATAACAATTTACCATAACGACCCGATATTAGGCGGGCATTGCGGTAACAAAAAACTCCATTCAAAACTACGTACAAAATACTATTGGAAAAATATGACACGCGATATTTCTAAATTCGTAAAAAGCTGTGAGAAATGTTTATTAAATAAAGTAAAACCCAAAACTAAAGAAAATTTAGTACTAACCGTAACGCCTTGTAAACCCTTTGGTGTTGTGGTTGTAGACACAATAGGACCCTTGCCTGAGTCCATTAATGGCAATAGGTTCGCAGTAACCCTTATCTACGACTTAAGCAAATATTTAGTAACAATATCCACACCGGATAAAAGCGCAAAAACAATAGCTTCTGCAATTTTAGAAAGCTTTGTTTTAACATACGGCATTATGAACACTATAAAATCCGATTTGGGCACGGAGTTTAAAAATGAACTTTTTTCCGCATTAACCAAACTTCACATTTTTGCACAATACAACGACAAGTTCTGTATTTGATAACAAACTTTCACCATTTGAATTAGTATTCGGTAGAAAAGCAATTTTACCAACCGAATTGCAAAAAGGTAAACATTTATCCGATATATAACATTGATAATTATTCGAAAGAAATCGAATACAGAATGCAAAAATCATACGCGCTTGCGAAAGCACTTATTAACAAACACAAAATTCGAAACCAAACGGAAAGGCAGGAAAAGGCACTATGTATTGCAAAAAAGCAAAATAAGGCAATAAAAAAAGACAGAAAATACGAAGAACACTCAAAAAATACATTTATTTTAGAAATGTTTATATTACAAGTAAAAATAGAAAAACTATGAACTAGTTTCATTATATGAAAAATTTGTACTTTGAATCTTTGACTATTTTATCCTTTCGAGTTTCTAACTCATAAAACTTTAATCTGTATAGTTGTAGTAACATTGAACCACAAGATGCATTTTGAAGTTTTCTGGCAGCATTTTCATCCGATTTTCGCGAAGAAAAGCCTTGAATGTACTAAATGTGCGCTCGACGTAAGTTGATACAAGTGGAGCCCAATTTAAATATGGAACGTTTGAAACGTTCATATTATCAGGAATAAGGACGTTTCCCTCGCCCTTTACAATTTTATCCACACCCCTTTTTGTCTCCAAGCCTACGTTAGCTGAGAAAACGGATTTGAATTTTTCCAATACCAGTTCGGCAAGAGGTCCCTGCGCTTCTATAAGCCGCATGGGCATTGTCTTACAAAAAAATGTAAATGCTATAATCACTTTTTTAAAGTTAGAAAAGGCAAATATCTTAAAAAAGGCAAAACATAAAGGCAAATATCTTAAAAAAGGCAAAAAGGCAACATCAAATGTGTATATATGGAATCAGGGAAAGCTAAATGGTGGGCATTCTTAATCAAATATACTTGATCTCTTTAGCAGAAAAAAAGGCAATTTCCATAAAATCCGTTCCCTGGTCATAACAAATATTGACGGAGTCAACGTAACAATTTTCGACAAAATCAGAAAAAAGGAAACAACAGTACGAAAAAACAGAATACATACAGTAAATTAATTAAAACTTTTTATTGCATTAAAACGTTTAGGATCAAATTTTGAATTATATACAAACAAAATGTTCAAAAAGTTGTATACATACGTACATATATGCATAAGTCTTTTATACATAGAAGCAAAACCAAATACTAACTAAGTAAAACACACATCGAATTTTTATAAGTATTAAAACTGAATAGCAAATTTTTCAAACTAAAGTTTTCTATAAGAAAATAATTTTGAAATGAACTTATAACAAAAAATTTATTTCCATTTTGACATAGTCAGTTAATGTATTAATATTATTAATATGTAATAATGTTAACAATTACATTTTATGAAATATAAATACTTATGAGCTGCAGTTATTTATCATACAACATAAGCTATATACATGTAAATTTAACAGATACTTATTAATAATTAAATTTAGTAGTAATAACTAAATATATACACTAGATTTTAATTAAAATGTTCCATAACTAAATTGTTGTGAACGAAGGAATGTAACGGGAAGGAATACTCCTTACGCACTTTCAAATTCGTTCCTTCAAACAATTTAATTTTTTTAGTATCCATTGGGGGTAAGAAGAATATGGAAAAATTGATCACCTTGCCGAATTCTTCTTTTCCCAACGAGGGTGATGTAATGCGATCAAGCATACAAATTTGCAACCCTACAAAATTACCTAATATGAATAAGCTCTATTACAAATATAAATTTACGATATTGAAAATGCAACTCTGTTGTATTGAACAATAGCAGCTAGGCTTAAAATTGAACCTGAAAAATAAATTAGCGTCACTCTCTTTACGCGCATTTTAAAACGAGAAGACGTATTCCTTTTAAATTCTTAATATTTTTGGCGGATTGCTGGCTACCAGCGTTGGCCGGCAACAGAGCCGGCGGAGCGCCAGGGCTCCGCGCGAAATACTGCAGCAGTAATTTTCAAGGCAGCAGCCCTGCCTATTACGGCAGCATCGAGGGGACGCTAGAGCGCCATGCAAGCGAGCGTTGGCCGGCAACAGAGCCGGCGGAGCACCAGGGCTCCACGCCTAACAGGTACGCCTGTTAATTTAACGAAGTGGAATTTACCACTTCGACACTCAATAAAAATATTAAAAATAAAATGTTAATAGGCCACAATAACATTGACAAATACATAGCTTAGGAAGAGCCTGCCTGAAACTATACAAAAAAGCAAATGGATGTATAGAATTGACAACAACAACCACGCTGTCGGGTTGAAATAGCGGCAAATCAGCTGCACTTGATAGAAGTTTGTTGAATAAGGAAAATTAATTAGCAACAAGAGTTTACGGGGTGTACATAGCTCAGTGGTTAATGCTTCTGACTTTGAACATCAATTACGCAGGTTCGATCCCTGCTGAAGTCTAGAAAAAGGAAGTCTGATGACATGTGGTGATCTCCGAAATAGCGGCTATAACTTCTACCGCTAAGACTTTGTTGCCTTTTCAATTTTTCTAATAATCAATCGTGGTACAAAGCTCAATAAAAATATTAAAAATAAAATGTTAATAGGCCACAATAACATTGACAGATACATACTTTAGGGAGAGCCTACCTGAAACTATACAAAAAAGCAAATAAGCAAATGGATGTATAGAATTGACAACAACAACCACGCTGTTGAGTTTAAAAAGCGGCAAATCAGCTGCACTTGATAGAAGTTGGTTGAGTAAGGAAAATGAATTAGCAACAAGAGTTTACGGGATGTACATCGATTACGCAGGTTCGATCCCTGCTGAAGTCTAGAAAAAAGAAGTCTGATGAGGAGATGTGGTGATCTCCGCTTAGACTTTTTTGCTTTTTCAATTTTTCCTAATAAACAATCGTGGTACAAAGCTTAATAAATATTTTAAAAACAAAATGTTAATAGGCCACAATAACATTGACAAATACAAATTTTTATTGCATTTCGTTCCATAACACCCAAGTTATACAACCTACCATATTCTGTGTTCAGGGATATAGGAAAATTAGAGTAGAAATAAAATATAACATCTTTACATAAAGTATTTTTCATGTTTGAATAAAAACGTAGAAAAATAAAAGAATGTTAGTTTTAAAATGAATAACGTGAATTTATGGAAACGATCTGAATAAAATATTTAAATTTTTCAGGCCAAAAATTGCTAGAACAAAATCTCTAGTTGAGGATATTGCCTCTCCGGGGGGTACGATTTAGGTATTTGTATAACGATTGTGGATTGTTGGGCCCAAACGCGTGACCCGAATCTAATAGCTTCAATATACACATGTAGCCAAAGGATTAAACTTTTAATTTAGAATAAAGATTTCGAACTTCCGAGCACTAGTTTGTTGATAAATTCAGTTTGAAGGATGCACATTTTTTTTAACACAATAGAAACCGTAAGTTGGGCTAATCCAAATAAGGCCTTATTGCCAACATTCTGGTGGTATGATCCCTTAGCAAGAAATCTCACAATTACGAAACCTTTTAACATATTTGGGATGACGGCTTTTTTACGTGCGCGCAAGTTGATCTCGACTTCTGTTAGAACATACATACAGTCCCGTTTACGTGGTTAGACGCACCCCCATGCACAAAACAAATTTAAAGCTTTATGAATTATTGCTAATTTATGTAAAGCATTTATAACACAGAATTAAATAACTGTTCAAACTAAAATAACTCACACATAAACTAAATACAACCAAGTAAACATAATGGTGTTTTTTTTAGCAATATTTCAAAGCTTGCCAAAGAGTACTTATATGTTTGGCGTTTATTAGATTAGACGCAACATCCAAAAACTGAAGAAAACAAATTTTTTATTCTACCAAGTAAGTTTATCTTTGATTTAATTTTAATAAAGTAATTTCAACACGCTATTTAATATTTTGTATTTCCTTCTTTGTTAGAAATAACAGCAAAAATACCGTCTTTCTTAGAGTCATATAGTGATTTTAGGTAATCCAATTGTAATCCAGCCCAGGCACTTTTTATGGCATTGATAAATGGTTGTTTGTCATTGTATTGCTTACCTCCATCATACACTTTTCATGTTAGCCATCCCCACACATTTTCCATTATGTTAGTGTCTGGAGAAAACGGTGGCCATTCCAGTAATTTCACATTTTCACTTGCTACACAAGGTTTCACGAGACGTGCAGTATGAATTGGGGCATTATCCTGTTGCAGAATCCAATCAAGTGGTCCGAAAATTTCCCTTATATTCGGAAAAACCTGTTCGAGGAGTGTTTTGTAGGTCTGGCCAGTCATTTTCCCATCCACAAATACTAATTCAATAGTCCCATAATAGGTGATTGAACCCCAAACCATTACACCACCTTCTCTGCGATGATGACGGCTGAGAAAAACTTCTTCTCTCATATCATGAAAATAGTACTGACACCCGTCCGGTCCATTAAAATTAAATTTTTTTCATCAGTAAAAACCACAAAGCGCCAATCATTAACATGCGTTCCCTCATGAACATCCCACGTCATATGCGCCCTCGCAATTTGAAGGCGTTTTTCCATGTGTTCGGCATTTAAAGGTGTTTTTTTTTCTTTCATTCATTCTCTTTAAATGTCCAGCACTCCGAATAACTCTTCTTACGGCAAATACACTTGCAGAAACTCCGGCTTCATCCCTGATCCTGGGTACAGTAAGTGCCGTGTTCAAGGCTAAGTTTATAATTTTTCGCTTCTGCCGTGGACTTAAGGCACTCGATACGTTCCGCTTATAATTTTTCTGTAAGATTCAGGGTTCTTCAGGCACCTATCCACAGTTCTCGAGCTACGCCCAATTTTTTTGGCTATTGCCCGGTTTGAAAGGCGTTGAGAGTGATAAAAGTCGATTTTTTCTCTTTCTAGTAAAGTAAAAAAATTTTGTTTACCCATTTTAAACAAATCACAATAAAAGCACTTAATTTTAGTGTTCGGAATAAGATTGATTTTATTCACAACATGCGCACGATGTTATTTTAGCGACTGCGTCTAATCTAATGGACGATTAAATAGCACTTATTATGAATATAGACCCAAGAAATTGGGAAATCTCCCGTTATGCACAGGTAGTTTGAACTGGTTAGGATAAATGTTGTTTTAGTATGAATTGGCATATCATTCTGTATTCTTATTGTTTTTCTATTGCGCCTCATAATTCTAAGATTTCAAAATTTTCCTTGCCCTTTCAAGTGCGTCTAACCATGTGAACGGCACTGTATGTACATATGTATGTATATAACAGCTTCTTTCGAAAGTCAAAAGTTTCTCTGAAATCTAAAGAATTTTTTTACATAATTAACAAATAAAACTTATTCCAGTAATTTACATTATCGAGTTCATCTCCAGAGGATTGGAAGCATCTCTCAATTGCCTTCTTACTGTAGCGTCTATGAGAGTTTCATTAATTTATTCTGTAGTGCACCATGAGCATAACTTGTATATCAACCCTGTCACACCATAAGCATAATTGGTATAGCAACTCTGTCACAGCTTCTGACAACCCGTAGGGTGTATTCAGCAAAAGATCATAGGATCGAAACGTCACTTTTGTTCTAGAACTTTTACCGATACACGAGTTACATATTCGATGCGATTTTATATAATAAACTTAACATCTAATAGTCTAAGCATTTAATCGTGACTTCTATTTAATCGAGCCGCCACAAATTGGTGATCCCGCGTTTAAGAATGCCTGACGAATCCGGAGTTTCTAAAACTTCACCGGCAGATCACCTTTCTCAGCCTCCGGCGCAATCAACGGCCACACTGCCTGCAAGAGAAGCGACGGAACTCTCTAAAGTCTCTGTCAAAATCCCACCATTCTGGCATGCAAGAGCAGAACTATGGTTGACTCAAGTAGAGTCTCAATTTATTGCCGCAGGCATTACAAACGACAAGACAAAATTTCACATAGTTGTGGCGGCCAAGGAAAGCAACGTCTTGGCGCAGATTAATAATAATAATAATATCCCAACGGGTTTTATCCTCCATTCCCGCCCATCCGCACGAGGGGCGCAGTCCGCATGACGTACGGAACCAATATTTTAAATTTTTGTGCCGAGTCACGATAGGCAGGAGTTTGTTAAGTGTCGAGATCTAAAACTGTTCAGCTACAGAACTAAATTCATCAGCTGATTTTATGTATTTATGTCAATAATTCACTTATTGAGAGAGGAGAGTATCGCTTTCTTAATGCTGAAAAGCGGATCTGATATATCAAACGTGCTGGAATGAGAGTTAAAATCCTGGCATAAGCAACGGAGTGGGTCGTGCAATTCAAAATTGGTTTTACAAGCTTTCAGAAATATGGGACAAAAGTGTCTTGATACGCGTGAGGGAACATTAAAGCTAACTTCGCCCAGAAGAGACGGACTTGAAATTGAGCCTGTCAGTAATTTAACCATAAAAATTATACCAAGCATTTCCCTGCGACTGGCAAGGTTAATAAGTTTTAAGCGACTCGTATAAGGTCGAAGACTATATTGAGAATCCCATCGGAAATTTCTTAAAGCAAAAAGTAGGAATTGTTTTTGAATTGATTCTATCTTGTCTGAGTAAATTTGATACCTTGGATTCCAAACCACCGAGCCGTATTCCAGAATCGGCCTAACTAATGTTGTAAACAGGGTTTTAGTGATATAAGGGTCACTAAATTCTTTTGACCATCGTTTCACAAATGCAAGTACACCTTTAGCCTTGTTGACTGTCACATTAATGTGAAGATTAAAATTAAGCTTAGGATCCATTGTGATACCAAGGTCCACAAAATTGTATACCTATTCCAGGTTATGGTTACCTATTATATAAAAAACTGGCAGAACATCTCTTCGCGAGAAGCACATTACTTTACATTTCTTAAGATTTAGAGGCATAAGATTTACTTTACACCAGTAAGCCATGCTGTTTAAGTCTGATTGTAGCAAAGACCTTTCTTTAATTGAAACGTACGATTTATAAAGTTTTACATCATCTGCATACATTAAAATTTTGGAGAATTTCATATATGTAGAAATATCGTTCATAAAAATCAAGAACAGAATCGGGCCTAGGTGGCTACCCTGAGGGACTCCTGAAGTAACATCAATGACGTCAGAGATAGTATTTTTAAACATTACCCTTTGTGATCTATCATAGAGGTATGAAGAGATCCAACGTAGAAAATTAGGTGGAATACCAAGAAGATCAAGTTTATAGATGAGCAACTTTGTCAAATGCTTTACTGAAATCAGTATATATAACATCAACCGTTTTGCTCTCACTAAATACTTTTGAGATATAGGATGTTAATTCAAGTAAATTTGTAGAAGTTGATTTGCTCTTGCAAAATCCATGTTGACTGTATGAAATGCTTGAAGTGATAGAATGCGTCAACCGATTTGTTATAATTGCTTCAAATAATTTAGGAATTGCAGAAAGCTTAGCTATGCCCCGGTAGTTCTCCACTACCGCTACCGCTTTTATGTAAGGGGGTTATGAACGATTCCTTCCATACAGTTGGGAAAACGCCCTCTTTAAGAGACAAATTAAATAAGGCTGTTAACGGCTCATAAAGATAATCAGCACAATTTCTAAGAAAACAATTGGGGATCTGGTCAGGACCATAACTAAAAGACTGCTTTAAGGACTTCAGGTAAACTAAAACATCATCGGGAGATATTATAGGGTTATGTATTGAGTTAAGTGGACTTAGTTTAAAAGGATAGTCAAAGTATGCTTGGGAGTTAGTGGAATAATTGGATTTAAAAAACTGAGCGAACATGTTAGAAATTGTTTGATTATCACCAGAGACGGTATTTTGATACTTCATGGCGGAAGGAAACCCACGTACATTTCGCTTGGAGTTTACGAAATCATAAAATGATTTGGGGTTATATATTATACGTCGTTTGATTTTACACAAGTAATCTTTATAACACTTTTTGTTTAATTCAAAGAACTTGTGACGCAAAAGTGAGTATTTTACATAGTATGAGTGTAAGCCGGTTTTTTTGTGTGACTTTCTGTTTTTCAAGTTTCTCAGTTCTTTAGTGATATTATTCTCAATCCTCCTAGCTGTGCCATGTATTAAACACCTAAAGAACGGCTAATCACCCGTTTTGCGGATTCAGGGAACAAGTGCAGAATACGGCCCGTTAACGTAGAACAAAACGAAAAAGTGGGCGTGGTCCGCCCTTTTTTCCTGATTTTACTGGTGTAAAAATTTTTTTGGAGCAAACTTGTATTTTCAGTGATATAGAGGGGTGAAGGGGGAATTTTCGAAAATTTAAAATGGCTATATTTCAAAACATTCCTGACCGAATTTAAAAAAATTTATATCGTTGGAAAGGTAAACAAAATAAAATATGCATATTAATATACTTTATGTGGATAAATTTTGAGAAAATTATTTAATAGAAAAAAAATATATATTTTTATTGCCAAAGAAGGGGGCTGAACACGTTTTGCAGAGAACACCTTTCTGCGTAGGCGGCCTTCGGCCGCACTTAGGGATTATAACCCTCGGGCTGTAGAATTCTCCTTTCTGTGTTGCCAAAGAAGGGGGGCTGAACACCTTTCTGCGTAGGCGGCCTTCGGCGGCACTTAGGGTTTATAATCCTCAGGCAGTAGAATTCCTCTTTTCTTATTACCAAAGAAAACGGCGGGAGTATTTTTCGCAGAACTTCTTTCTGCCGCAGTCGTCCTGCATCAGTATGGTCATTTCTCCCTTCATGAACACCAGTAAAACAAAATTACTCACGGTATTTAAATCTAACTATATAATATGTTATATGTTAAATGAAGGGTATTTTTATGCTCTATTTACCTATTATAGTTTGGTGTATCATTATATGCAGATATTTTTAGTAAAACTGGTGTTTTCCTAGAAAAATAAAGTACTTTTATATTAAATGAGTTTTCTTAAAATTCATGCACATAAGTTATACAAGTGTGTATATTAGAATAAAGGGATTTTGTTTACCTTTCCAACGATACGAATTTTTTTTTAATTCGGTCAGAAATTTTTCGAAATATAGCTATTTTGAATTTTCGAAAATTCCCCCTTCGCCCCTCCATAGCACCGAAAATATAAGTTTGCGCCAAAAAATTGTATACCATTGAAATGAGGAAAAAAGGCGGATCACGACCACTTTTTTGTTTTGTTCTAGCTTAACGTGCCGTATTCTACACTTATGCCCCGATTCAGAACAGATGCGTGTCAAGAAGCTATTTCAAGAACTAGAGTTATGCGATTTGCGACCATCACATCTTCTGCGTGAAATGCGCGGTCTGTCTGGCAACGAGATAAACGACGGAATTCTGAAATCAATCTGGATGACTCGCCTACCCTCTAACATACGCTCTGTGATTTCAATAAGCAAAGAGCCACTTGACAAGGTAGCGATTCTTGCTGATAAGGTTACTGAGCGATTGAAACACATGTAGCAGCTTCGCAAACATTTTCATACATCGAGCGGCAGCTCGCCGCAATCACTAAAGAAATCGCCGCTTTGAAAACAAACCGTAACTATCGTCACAGGAGTCGCAGCAAGGGACACTCGTCGGAACGAGCATCATCGCGTCAGAAGACCGAGGGCCAGTGCTGGTATCACATGACGTTTGGAAACGAGGCAAAGAAGTGCCGTAAACCGTGCTCAAAAAATTTAAACCAAAAAAGCTATCGTCGATGGCGGTCAACGATAGTTTTAGCATAAAAAGCCGCCGTCTAATAGTAACCGACAAAAGCACATCACAAAAATGTTTGGTCGACACCGGAGATGAAGTCAGCGTTATTCCACCGACGCAGTTACAGAAGAGGTACTCTAGTAGAAATTTTTTCTTATATGCTGCAAACAAATCACCAATTAAAACGTATGGCGAAAAATATATGACCATCAACCCAGGGTTGCGCCGGCCATACGTTTGGAACTTCATTGTCGTTGACGTGTCACAAGCATTTTGGGGGCAGAATTTTTGTCGCACTTAATCTTATCGGTGAACCTGAAGAAACGGAAAATTATCGACGGCACTACAAGCTTAGCCAAAATCTGCGAAATGTCATCAGCCAATGAGGTAATACTTAATCTGTCAACTATTAATGAAAACCAACCATTCCAGGAGTTGCTGAGCGAGTTCAAAGACATCACCATGGAAAATCGAGCGTGCAAAAACCCTTCTTACAATGTAAGACACCACATTGTCACAAAAGGAATGCCGATTTTTTCAAAACCAAGGCGCTTGTCACCCGAAAAACTAAAGGCTGCCAAGGCAGAAATACAATTTTTGTTGAATGCTGGCATTTGCCGCCCGTCTACTTAACAAAAAAGAAAAATTGAGAGTTGAAACCGTGTGGAGACTTCCGCAGGTTGAATACCATTACTGAGCCAGATCAGTATCCCTTACCGCACTTGCACGACTATACAGTCAATTTACATGGGTGTACACTTTTTTCTACACTCGACTTACGCCGCGCTTACTACCAAATCCCTGTCGAACCAGCTGATATTCCAAAGGCAGCAACTACCACGTCATTTGGCATGTATGAATTTGTACTTCGTCTGAGGAATGCCAGCCAAACATTCCAACGCTTTATGGACAATGTCCTCCGTGAGTATGATTTCGCCTGGTCTTATCTCGATGACATTTTAATCGCATCGAAAGACATGAACCAACACCGTGAACACTTGCGACTGGTTTTTGGCAAATTACTCAAATATGGCCTCATCATTAACTCTTCGAAGTGTGTGCTGGGCAAATCAGAAATAAACTTTCTCGGGTTTAAAATAACTAAAGATGGAATAATTCCACCGACGGAGAGAGTACGGGCTTTGAAAGCCTACAAATTTCCAGAACGAGTGTGCGAACTAAAGCGTTTTTTAGGGATGTTGAATTTTTTTCGTAGGTTTTTGCCGAAAGCAGCAGAAAAACAACACGCCCTGTCACTTTTAATGAAGGGAAACAAGAAAAACGACAAAACAATAATAAATTGGACGGACGTCTTGTGCTCTGCCACCTTGCTAGTATACCCAAAAACAAATGCGCAGCTCTCACTAGCAGTGGATGCGACAGGTGTAGCTGTAGGAGCAGTTCTGCAGCAGCAAATGGTAGCCGCTGGGGTTATACGGCTGCAAATGGTAGCCGCTGGGGTTCTACTCCGAACGTTTAAGAGAGGCACAAACACAGAATATTACTTACGACAGAGAACTGCTCGCTGCCTACAATTGTAAAAGACTCCCAACACATGCTGGAAGGCAGAGAGTTTTTTATTTTATTATTATGTTTTCCAACAGAAGTTAGAGAAATCATCACCGCGACAGATCCGCCACTCCGACATCATTTCGCAATTCACGACAGACATTCGTTTTATACCAGGAAAGAATAATGTTACAGCCGATGCCTTGTCACGGATTGGTGCTATTCACACGACAGACACGATTGATTTCGCGGAATTATCCTAGAGTCAACAAAGCGACACAGAACTCAAATATTTATTAATATCAAATACAAGCTTAATATTGAAACGCCTCACCGTTCCAGGTGCGAATGTGGAAGTTTTCTGTGACATTTCCAATGACATAGCTCGACCGTACTTGACACAAGAATTTCGCGAGTTGGGTTTTGAAAACATCCAAAATATTTCTCACAAAGGAGTGGAAAAAACAACAAAATTAGTAGCGGAAAAATTTGTTCGGCCAAGCCTTAGAAAAGAAAAGCGAAACCCAAAGATATAACCGTACACCACTCGGGTCATACGCGTTACAAAGCAACAGGTTCGGACACATTAATATGGACTTAGTCGGCCCTTTACCACCGTGCAAAGGTTTCAGGTACTTTTTTTTTGCAGAGGAGGAAGCATCGAAAGCCTTAACCCCGTCAGTGTGGAAATTTAATCGCACTAAACCTCCTACCGTCCTGTACCGTATCCCCCCGGTACTACCGTTAAGTATTGCGTCGAGAAGCGGTGTGAGCACTAGACTCAACGTCTGTTACTGTCTTCTTTAGTCTTGGTGCGGTCAGTTGAAAGTCGCACCTACTTGACCCCCTTTGAGGTTATATTGTACCTATCTACCCCACCCATGTCGGGTCCGCTAACCCCACCCACCTTCCCTTATGTCGAGGGCACATTCGTACGTATACATACCTTGCCCCAGGTCACGTTCGTAGAACATTGCGGCGCTTGTTTTCTTCCTCACGTAGCAGCTTATGTATCTTTGCAATCATATTGCAGACGGCTGTCCACGCACTCTCGGAGGTGAGCATGATGTCCACGATATTTTGCGGAAGCGGCGTTGTGCTTGTCAGATCCGCTAGTTCCGTTCTAAGGGCGTTGAACCGCGGGCAGTTGAAGACCACGTGGCACGCATCTTCTGCTACGTTACATATTGGGCAAAGCGGCGAGTTGTTGTGTCCAAATCGGTGCAGGTAGCTTCGGTATACGCCGTGGCCTGTCAGGAACTGCGTTAACTAGAAAGTTACTTCTCCATGCGTACGATTTACCCATTTTGCAAGGTTTGGAATCAGGGTGTACGTCCATCTTCCCTTGGTGCTTATGTCCCATCTCTCTTGCCATTTTCGAATGGATACGGCTCTTTCTTCTTTATTAGAAGCGGCTCTAGTGTCTGTTTCTGTGCTGCTTTCCCTTCGCATTGAGATACGCGCGGATTCTTCAGCCTGAATCGAAATCGGTACCATACCAGCTGGCTAAATGAGTTCAGCTGTTCCCCCCTATTTGTCTAAGGTGAATGGCTCCGTGGAGCAGCAGCAACCCTGCCTAAGCACCCACTCACCACGGCCCGTTCCCCCCACGTCCACATAATACACCTACACACACATATATAAATACTAATTGTACTTACACATACACACACACATGAACTACAAAATAACATAAAACAAAACACAATTTTGCGATTACCGAACCGATAAGACGTGTTCCCGCTGTACCTCCGCCTTCTCAGAGTTAATAAATTTAAAATTGTAAATACCTTAAACAAAAGGAATCTGAGTTAATTTTTATCGGAAAAGTGGTGAGTGCGCCCCCCTAAAAGTGTTGCCCCTGGTGTAAGGGTAACGATGGTCCTTCTGCGCCAAACAGACAGGCACCTTTAAAAATTTAAATTACTCAAAAAAAAAAAAGAGTGAAAACAGTGAAAAAAAAGAACACTAAAGCAAATACATATGTACATAAATATATAAGCAAATAAGCGCACAAGTGAACAAATAGAAACCTTTTAAAAAATTATATAAAATTTAATTGAACGGGCGCGCCGCGTAAACAAAATTTACACAAAACAAAATTTCGGGCGCGAAAACAAAAAAAAAATCTTCAAGAATAAAAATAGAGGACAACCAACAGCCAAGCAGCAATATTAAGCGAGGACGCAAAGACAACGAGAGAGGAGGATATTAGTCCAAGCGCAGGCCCACCACAGAACAATACAGTTCACCAGCAAGAACAGCCCACAATACCCCAAAGCCCTTAATATATCAAAGTGAGTTGTATCGTTCCACTTATTTGAACTAACCTAAAAATCTGGTGAAAAAGCGAACTGGGGTTAAATTAACTCGAATTTAATTCCCATAACCTCATTTTCAGCTGGCGGTGAAAATTCAAATCACGTTCATATACGTAGATACCCAAATACATATGTACACACATATGATATTGCCCCTATAAACATATATATACAGTCCACTTAATAAACTTACACCCCAGCTTAGCTTAACATAAAAGGCGCAAAAATAATTATACATATATAAATAAATGCTGTATGTAAGTACATACAGATCTCACCCAAAATAAATACAGTTCGCTTTAGAAACTATATATCAATAACAAGAATTCCTCCGCTTATGTGCTTAAATTTCGTGTAATAAAACACAAACAATTATACCGCAAAACATATTCAAGTGGAAACTTGCAAATATTTCCAGCAATACCCCTTCTGTGTGTATAACAAACAGCAAGCAGAATTGCATAAACAAGTAAGCCACAAAGCAAAATAATAACTAATAAGAATTGGCGGCAAAATAACGAATAGCGTATGTGCACATAAGAACAACAATACATACGACATAACATTATTCCCCAATTGCCATTTATTTACCTAATATAATACAGGCTTAATATTGGTGGTCAATATACATATGTACATACTCCCGTTCTTTGAACCCAAAAATAATTTTGAAAACAAAACATACTCACCTATTTATTTATATACAAACGGGCATACATCATATACAAAGCAACGAAAACGAAATTATAAATTATCTCTTTCTCCCGTCCTTCGCTAGTAAACATAGTTACACACACACTAACTATTGTTAACCACCCGCGCTTAACATATATTAATATATGGTAGCATTGCGTGCTAACATTAATATACTCACATACATACCTACTAACCCAGTAGTGCATATACCTTGTACGGCGCACGTGAAGGAAAAATATTGAGAAGCGCGGAAAAATAAAATCCCTCAAGTTAAAGATTTAAATTGCGATAATTTAATGAGCAATTTTTAATTAAAAAAAAAAAAAATACCAACCCATTGAAATTATTAAAAAAAATATTACGAAAAAAAAATAATAATACATACGCACGTAAATAATAAAACTCGAAAGAGAGTATTGCGGATACATTGTGTTACTATAAAGAAAAGTAAGTCAAAATCCGATCGACTATACGGGCACTCATATTATTCCATCATTCGCGGGTATTAAAATACATAGAAAAAAAAAACAGTTTTATAAATTCTCGAGTTCACATTTAAATGCAAACGAACAAGT
>NW_023460403.1:34157-37147 GCF_013731165.1 Rhagoletis pomonella | reverse complement strand
GTTAACCACTGAGCTATGTACATCCCGTAAACTCTTGTTGCTAATTCCACTGGTCGACGGCCAAAATTTACCAGAGACGCCGTTATGAAATTCGTATGTAAAATCACCCCCTGATTCCGAAAATCAAGGTTATTTTTAATTTTATGGTACCGTTTTTGAGATATTTGCAATTTACCGTTTTTGCAAAAAAAAAAATGGGGTCCACTTTATCATATATATCTCAAGAACGAATTAAGCAATTCCAAAACGGTTTGAAGCTTTTAAAAGATAATAAAATTTTCTATAAACTGTGCATACAACACTTTTTGCTAGGCCCTGTGGATTCAAAGATAACGAACAATCATTACCGATTTTTTCAATTTTTTTTTGTAAAAATATAAAAAAAATTGTACTTTGCGGGGAAGGATCTCGAAAACCTTTTATTTTTTTGCAGATTTTTTTTTTCTCCCTAAGCTCTGTTATATTACAAAAAAAAATAAGGTATCATCGAAGAAAATCGATGCAAAACTACGTAAGTTATAAGCGATCAAATAAAAATACCCAGGTTGCGCAATTTCAACGTATACCTCAAAACGTATGTATGGTATAAAGAAGAGTGAAATATCTAGCTATGCTCTGTTTCTATTGAGTTAAAAGTTCAATTTATGAATGAAATTACCCATATTTTTAACTTTTTTTTTAAATTTATTTATGTTTATACTATATTCTAACAATCTTTATCTTAATTTGATTTTACTATGTTGTCGAAATAATTATGTGTTCTACTTTGACGCTTATTCAGTTTAGGATCGGTTTCTCTTATGAGAAACCAGCAGTAATCACCCATCATTGCGACGTCCCAGAATCCTTGATATCGATTCTCAATTAATTTCATTTGCTGATGAAACCTTTCGCCATGTTCATCACTTTCGTCGCCAAGATTTGCCGGAAAAAAGCTCAAATGTGAGTGGAGAAAGTGAATTTTTAAAGACATATTTACGCCCATTTTCGCATAATTATTGATTAGGTCGTTCACTATCTGCTCGTAGTTGGGGCTTTTGTGTCTACCGAGAAAAGAAGCATCGACCTTTTCAAAGGATTCCCACGCTGCTGCCTCAACTGATGAGAGTAGTCCTTTGAATTGATTATTGTTGATCAACTTTCTTATTTGTGGTCCAACAAAAATACCTTCCTTTATCTTGGCTTGAGAAATATCTGGAAAAACTGTTTTGAAATAGTCGAATGCTTCGCCTTCTTTGTCCAAAGCCTTAACAAAGTTTTTAATGAGACCGAGCTTGATGTGTAAGGGTGGAAGTATGATTTTCTCTTTCTTGACAAGAGGGGTGTATTTGATGTTATCCACACCAACGGTAAACTCGACTCTTTCCGGCCAATCCTTTCTGACGTAGTGGTCCTTACGAGCTCGGCTATCCCACTTGCAGAGGAAGCAGCAGTGCTTGGTGTAGCCACTTTGTAGACCGCATAGCATTGCAACGACTTTGAGATCAGAACATATTTTCCAATCATGCTCTTCATATTTGATAAATTTGAGTTTTTTTTGCATTTCCTCGTAGGTTTCCTTTGTATTTACTGCATGTGCAATCGGGATAGAAGGCTTTTTGTTACCAATATGCAATAATACAGCCTTCAAACTCAGTTTATTGCCGTCTATGAACAATCGCCACTCTTTTGAATCATATGTTTGACCAAACTCTTTGAATAAACCAGGGATGTCGTTGCAGTAGCATATACTGTCTTTCTTGGTATAGTGGTTGGAAAATGGTTCGTGACGAGTTCTACTATATGTCACCTTAACATCGGATGACACAAATTTAAATTGTTGCATACGAGAAGTGTGGATCTCGGCCTTTTCCTTGGATAGTTCCAAATCTCTTATCCAATCATTAAGTTGTGCTTGTGACAGAACGTTTCTTTCGTTTTCCATGCGAAATTCAGTACAACTTGATCCCCCGCACTCAGATGTTACTGTTGACAATGGAACTGGATCCGCAACTGCCGTTGAATGTAGTACTGGTAATGTCACTGTAGGTACGCTAGCATAGGTTACTCCTCTTGATCTTCCAACGCCAAGTACTTTTGTTTGACAAATATAACACTCTATTGAATGGCAAGTAGGTTCGCTGCATATCATTGGTGTATCAAATTTTGTTTGTTGTCCTGATTCCCACTGAATCAATTCAACTCGACACGATGTACACAAAGTGTTCGATGTCCATGGTTTTTCAGCATTTTTAGGCTCAATTCCAAAATACTTGGAGTATAAAGTTTTGATATGATCTGAGAACACTCGTCGTCGCCTTATGATAGTATATTGGCCACACATGAAACAGAACATATCTGGATCCTTATTACACTCAAATTCTCGCGTCCTTTTACACATTTTATTTTTTTTAATAAATCACGGTTTTGAAATTAGACTTATGAACTGAACTATCTCCGGCGAGCCTTGAAGATGTTATGAAGTTTCAAAGCGCATTAACTCATATTTATACTCGGAACAAGAATAAAATTGAAAAAATCAAATCTTACCTAGACAGAAAGGTTCCTTTTTATAACAAGCCGGGAAAAGAAAATACTACCTTTTTTAGATGTAGGCTTTAGAAATTTTCTGTGTCTTATAATTTTGAAAATCTACCTGCATACTTACCCATAACTGACGGAAATACATGTTTATAACTACATGCCTACAGCAGGTTTCGAACCCAACCACTCTTCCTTTCGATGCAACCACTCTACCTACTATAATACAATTCGAGTATTAAAAGTACTATTTGATTTATTTAAAGGAAAAGTGTTATCATTGTTATGGTGTTATTCGTTTATCCGGATAATATCTCACTTGCACTTTATACCTTTAATATATGTATGTATGTATAGGTACATACATTGAAGTTGCGCAACCTGGGTATTTTTATTTGATCGCTTATAACTTACGTAGTTTTACATCGATTTTCTTCGATGATAGCTTATTTTTTTTGCAATACAACAGA
>NW_023460403.1:0-24157 GCF_013731165.1 Rhagoletis pomonella | reverse complement strand
TCCGAAATAGTGCTATAACTTCTACCGCTTAGACTTTGTTGCTTTTTAAATTTTTCCTAATAAACAATCGTGGTACAAAGCTCAATAAAAATATTAAAAATAAAAAATTTTACTAGGCCAAAATAACATTGAAAAATTCATAGTTTAGGAAGAGGCTGCCTGAAACTATACAAAAAAGCAAATAAGCAAATGGATATATATAATTGACAACAACAACCACGCTGTCGAGTTTAAAAAGCGGAAAATCAGCTGCACTTGATAGAAGTTGTTTGAATAAGGAAAGTGAATTAACAACAAGAGTTTACGGGATGTACATAGCTCAGTGGTTAACGCTTCTGACTTTGAACATCGATTACGCAGGTTCGATCCCTGCCGAAGTCTAGAAAAAAGAAGTCTGATGAGGAGATGTGGTGATCTCCGAAATAGTGCTATAACTTCTACCGCTTAGACTTTGTTGCTTTTTAAATTTTTCTTAATAAATGATCGTGGCTCCGCGTGAAATACTGCAGCAGAGCTGCAGCGCCAGTAATTTTCAAGGCAGCAGCACTGCCTATTACGGCAGGATCGAGGGAGCGCTAGGGCTCCATGCAAGCGAGCGTTGGCCGGCAACAGAGCCGGCGGAGCACCAGGGCTCCACGCGTGCAGGTAGGCCTGTTAATTTAACGAAGTGGATTTTACCACTTCGACATGGCGACCGAGACAATGGCCTGCAAAATGGCGACCCGCGGGCATGAAAAAAGGGATAAGCCCAACAATTAAAAAATAAAAAATAAAATATTTAAAAATAAAGTATTTAAAACAAAAATGTTGAATTAAAAATATGTAGAAACACATAAATCGAAAATAAAAATTGAATTTAATTAGATTTTTGGTGGTTGTTACGGCAAAATTATTACAAAAAATGAAAAAACATTAAAAACTAAAAAAAAAAAAAGCTATTACAAAAATATTAAAAAAGAGAACGCACAAAAAAAACTTACAAAAGCAACAGCTTAAGAAGCATACATATGTATACGCACATACTTATGTGAAAAAAACATAAGATACTAATGAAAATGAACTCATATCAAAAAAAAATGTGGTGGCGGTGGTAGTTAATTGAATTAACAAAAAATTACAAAAAAATATTAAAACAATAAAAATAAAAAAAAAGTGGTCGTACCAAATGTGGGAAAAACCAAACTTTACAGTGCCGGTGGAAAACGGAAAAATTAAAAAAAAAAAAACAAAAAAAGCGGTGGTACCGAATTTGTGAAACTATTATTCCGTGCTGTACCACCGACGCAAACCGCTAGACCAGCGCAACCCGTTATAATGGCGCTAACACCACGCCACCTAGCAAGTCACACATAAAAACGAACAACAACATATATATACATATCGCTGAGCAGGGTACGATAGCAGCGTGGAAACGAACAATAACACAACTACAACTAGGACAACACATATTCACATGGCAACACAGCTATACATGGCAAGCAATACGAGCAACGGTACGAAGGAATGTGACTTCGAGGGACCTGATGGTATGAGCATATATACATATATACTTTACAATTTACCATGTACTAATATTTGAATACAAAAAAAACTTTATCCTTATACTTACATATATACTTCCATTCATGCAGTTATATAATTAAAATTGTCAATATATATACTTTATCATATACATATGTACATACTTGTGTTACTGTTTGTAATGGAATTTCTGAACTACAGTCGCGTACAAATTAGTGGTACCAAACCAACTTTCCTTTTTTCAATTGTTCTATAACTTAAAGTTTTTTGACCTTCATACACGATTTTACTTACATTTTTGAATTAACTAGCATGCCACTTTTCTTAAAATTAAATTACAATTTAAAATTTTTTGTAAACAGTTCCTTGCAAAGTGATTAACGAAAACTTTTCCAAAACATTTAATTCAAAATTTTGATATTATCAGACAAACATTTTTTCTCTACTGTGCTTCGCCGAGTGAGTGCTGGAAACTTGTTTTTTTTTAATTTTATATAAAATAAAAATCAACGATACATGCTTTTCTTATAAACTAGGCCGTGCTATCGTGGTAACGTTTACAACTTTTTTTCAAAAAAAAAAAATTTATTGCGATTGAATGCCATTTGTGAAAACTTTACTGTGCCTATAGTTGCGTACAAAATCCAACATCTTTTTGCCATAATTTAAATTAATCAACTTTTTTGAAACATTTATGCCGGGTTTGTCAAATGCCAGATTTTTTATTCGCTTTGATTTTTCGAAAGCCAACTTTAAAAAGCTTAACAAAGAACTGTCCAAATTGTCGTGGCCTGCTTATAAAGAAAATATTGAACAAAGCGTTGCACTTTATAACTTTACTTTACATAAATTATTTGAAAAGCATGTGCCTAAACGCATGTATCTTCCTGAACAGCAAACACAGTTATGGTTCATTAAAGAACTGAGAAATTTGAAAAACAGAAAGTCGCGTTATTTTAGATTACACAAAAAAAAAAACGGGTTAGACTCATACTATGTAAAATACTCACTTTTGCGTCATAAGTTTTTTGAATTAAACAATAAGTGTTATAAACTTACTTGTGTAAAATCAAACGGCGTATATTATATAACCTTAAATCATTTTATGACTTCGTAAACTCCAAGCGAAATGTACGTGGGATTCCTTCCGCCATGAAGTATCGAAACACCGTCTCTAGTGATAATCGAACAATTTCTAACATGTTCGCTCAGTTTTTAAATCCAATTATTCCATTAACTCACATGCTAACATTGACTATCCTTTTAAACTATGTCCACTGAACTCAATAAATATCCCAGTAATATCTCCTGATGATGTAGTAGTTTATCTGGAATCCTTAAAGCAGCCCTTCAGTTATGGTCCTGACCAGATCCCTACTTGTATTCTTATAAATTGTCCTGATTACCTCTATGAGCCGTTAACAGCGTTGTTTAATTTGTCTCTTAAAGAGGGCGTTTTTCCAACTATATGGAAGGAATCGTTCATAACCCCGTTACATAAAAGCGGTAGCAGATCTTCAGTGGAGAACTACCGGGGAATAGCTAAGCTTTCTGCAATTCCTAAATTATTTGAAGCAATTATAACAAATCAGTTGACGCATTCTATCTCTTCTAGCATTTCGTATAGTCAACATGGATTTTGCAAGGGCAAATCAACTTCTACAAATTTGCTTGAATTAACATCCTATATTTCATAAGCATTTAGTGAAAGCAAAACTGTTGATGTTACATATACTGACTTCAGTAAAGCATTTGACAAAGTGTGCCTCGTTGCTCATCTATAAACTTGATCTTGGTCTTCCACCTAATTTTCTACGTTGGATCTCTTCGTACCTCTATGATAGATCGCAAAGGGTAATGTTTAAAAATACTACCTCTGACGTCATTGATGTTACTTCAGGAGTCCCTCAAGGTAGCCACCTAGGCCCGGTTCTGTTCTTGCTTTTTATAAACGATATTTCTACAGATATAAAATTTTACAAAATTTTAATGTATGCAGATGATGTAAAGCTTTATAAATCGTACGTTTCAATTAAAGAAAGGTCTTTGCCACAATCAGACTTAAACAGCATGGCTTACTGGTGTCAAGTAAATCTTATGCCTCTAAATCTTAAGAAATGCAAAGTAAAGTGCTGCTCTCGAAGAGCTGTTCATCCCGCTTCTTATACAATAGGTAACCATAACCTCGAACAGGTATATAATTTTGTGGACCTTGGATCCTAAGCTTTGTTTTAATCTTCATATTAATGTGACAGTCAACAAGGCTAAAGGTGTACTTGCATTTGTGAAACGATGGTCAAAAGAATTTTGTGACCCTTATATCACTAAAACCCTGTTTATCAAAATTATCAAATTTACTCAGACAAGACAGAATCAATTCAAAAACAATTCCTACTTTTTGCTTTAAGAAATTTCCGTTGGGATTCTCAATATAACCTTCCACCTTATACGAGCGGATTAAAGCTTATTAATCTTCCTACACTTTCCAGCCGCAAACAAATTCTTGGTACAATTTTTATAGTTAAATTTCTAACAGGCTCAATTTCAAGTCCGCTTCTTTTGGGCGAAGTTAGCCTTAATGTTCCCTTCCGGGTATCAAGACACTTTTGTCCCTATTTCTGAAAGCTTGTAAAACTAATTTTGAATAGTACGACCCACTTCGTTGCTTATGGCAGGATTTTCACTCTCATTCCAGCACGTTTGATACATCAGATCCGCTTTTTGAGAAATCGATACTGTCCTCTCTCAATAAATGAATCATTAAAATAAAGACATAAAATCGGCTGATGAATTTAGTTCTGTAGCTGAACAGTTTTAGATCTCGATACTTAACAAACTCCTGCCTATCGTGACTCGGCGCAAAAATTGAAAATAAATACTTGTTCCGTACGTCATGCGGACTGCGCCCCTCGTGCGGATGGGTGGGAATGGAGGGTAAAACCGTTGGGATTATTATTATTATTGATACTGCATTTAAAGATTTGCGTACTGATTTTGCAAAAGTTACAAAACGTGTGTTACAAAGTCGTCCTATCTCAACAAAAGAGGACAAGGTAGATGAATATAAAGAATCCTTAATAAAAAGTTATAACATTTTAATACTAATCAATTCGCATTTCAAACAAAGAGTTAAGCCAAAGTCAGTAACTGAAAGTTTATCGCGGTGTTTTTGTAAAATTGGTTGCAAAATAAAAGTACCAGAAGGTTTTGACGAATTAATTACCGAAAATGTTTTGTATTCGGACGCAGATTCTGACGATGAATTTGCTGACGCACGTTCAACTGGCACCCTTGAAGTTTATAGTATTAAAAAGAGTCGTTCCTTGTCTTTTCTTGAAGATTTTTTTGGGATTCGACAACCCTCCTTACGTAACCACTAGCTCACTAAATATTAACTTCTTTCAAAATACCAACGCAAAGATGGCTAGACCTGAGCAAAAGGAATCATTTATAAGTTTATACGCCACGATTATAAGGGAAAATTATAGTGGTGATCCGACATCACTTGCCTCTTTTATAGATAAAATTACCCTTATTGAAGAATTGACAGACGAAAGCCTCACTACAACATTTATTGCATTTTTGAAATCCAAACTTGAAGGTAAAGCTCGCGAGTCCCTACCAACGGAAATAAGCTCAGTTAGTCAAATTAAAGAAGCGCTGTCAAACAAAATAAAACCAGATAACTCGAAAGTTGTCGCTGGTAAAATTGCAGCTTTGAAAGTGCATAACAACAATTATTCAGATTTTGCGAAACAGGTAGAGGAGCTCGCAGATGCTCTGGAGCGTTCGCTTATTATTGAAGGGATGACACAAGCGAAACCTCACAAGATGGCAGTTGAGCAAACAATAAATGTTTGTAGGCTCAACAGCCGTTCAGATATGGTAAAGTCGATACTAGCATCGTCAGCCTTCAGCGACTCGAAAGATGTTGTAGCGAAGATGATTATGGAGCACGACAATATAGAAAAAGAGCGGCAGGTGTTGGCTTTTAGGTCACGTCCCATACGAGCAACTAATTTTCGAGGAAGTTATAGAGGGAGCAATAATTACAGATATCACAATAACAATTTCAGGTTTAACGGCAATTCAAATAGGCCCGGCGGTAATACTAGCTATCGAATAATAGTATAGTTTCAGTAACAGACATAGAAAATAACTACAATAATAGTAACAACAGTCAGGCTTCAAGCAGTAGAAATAATCCTACGCATTCAAATACACGAAATTCTGCCAATGTTCGGACTTTACACGCCGAGGCCCCTCAGGCGCGAACACTGGGGGAGCTAGACTTGAACAATTCACGACTTTTACAGACGAAAAATCCATTTACTGCCTTAATCTCAACTATTCCGATTTCATTGAAATAAATTGTAGTGATTCTCACAAAAAATGTACTTTTTTAGTAGACTCTCAAGCAGACATTTCCCTTATAAAATTTGCCAGCCTAACAAGCAAATCCGCAATAAACAGCAATAACATTATTAATATCACGGGCGTAACATCAGAAACGGTCCAAACCTTGGGCACAATAAATACAAATTTGGTAGTATCAGACATTTTCATTCCGCACACTCTTCACGTTGTAAATGACAGCTTTAACATTCCTTCGGACGCATGCTCGGAAAAGGATTTTTAAAAATAAACAAATGCATAATCAACTATGCAAACGATAGCATAACCATTGGTTTTGGGACAGAAAGGATCAGCGTTTCAATTTTGCACGGTACTACTACCGACACCTTAGTAATTCCACCTAGATGCGAAGTTTTTGGGTTATTTAATTTGGGTAAATCCAAAACAGGGTAGACGCTCGACACGAAAAACCCGATACTAAAACTAATAAACACTACTGACGAAGTAAAATACGTAAGAAATTTCTATATTCAAACCGAAGACATAACAAACTTCAACGTTTATAAAATTAACGAAACCACATCTGATCCGAAACGCATAGAAGAACTAAAATCAGTTTTAGAAAAACAAGTACCGAATTATGCTAAAAATAAATTGTTTGATCTTTGCTCAAAATATTCCGACGCATTTGCATTAAAATCCGACCTTATGACTCTGAACTACTTCTACGAACAAAAATTGAGACTGACGACAAAACACCAGTTTACATAAAAAACTACATATTGCCATATTAACAACGCGAAGAAATAAACAAACAAGTCGGTAATTTACTGCGAAACAATTTAATCGAGGAAAGCTACTCCTACTATAACAGTCCTTTAATTTTAGTACCGAAAAAAGATCCAACAGGTCAAAAATCGTACCGTATGTGCGTAGACTTTAGAGCAGTAAATAAAAAACTAATTGCAGACAAATTTCCGTTAGCACGTATAGACGACTTTTTGGATAACCTTGAAAGAGCAAAATATTTTTCGACTCTGGATCAGTATTCTTGTTTTCACCAAATTCCATTACATAAAAATTATAGAGATATCACATCTTTAGCACTGATCGCGGATCTTTCCGTTGGAAGGTCTTGCCTTTTGGTCTTAAGGTAGCACCTAACTCGTTGAACAAGAATGATGTCTATAGCATTTTTCGGTATTTCACCTAATCAAGCTTTTATGTATGTCGACGATGTAATAGTTATTGGATGCAGTGAGGCACACCATTTTAAAAATCTAGAAAAGTGTTCGAAACTTGCAGAAAGTTCAACTTGCGACTTAACCCAAATAAATGTAATTTTCTACGATCTGAGGTAACTTTTTTAGGACACAAGTGCTCAGGAAGAGGTTTACTGCCAGATGATACATAGAAGTCATTAAAAAGTACGCAAAGCCATGCGATAAAGACGCAGTGCGAAGAATTGTGGCGTTTGCAAACTATTATAGACGTTTTATACCTGACTTTGCTTATCTGGCAGCACCCTTAAATCGTTTGAGCAGAAAATGTGTAGAATTTTAACGGGATAACTCCTGTGAGCAAGCTTTTGAAAAACTTAAATCTTTGATGTCTCCTAAACTTTTACGGTATCCTGACTTTAGCAAAGAACTGAGTAGTCCACTTGCAAACAGCGTTATGTGATTTTATAATAGTAAGCCATAAATTTAAAAAAAAAACGTGTACAACAACAATTAACATCCAAATTGTATATTTCTTTTTATTATATGAAAATTTGGATAAATTAGAGCCTAATAACATTAAAAATCAAAATCGCAGTGGTAGTTTTTGCAAATTTTATATATAGAAACTACACCGAAACTACCACGTGGTTTTGCAGTTTTCTAAGTTAATGAGAGGGTGGAGACTTTTGAACTTGTATAAATACGTACAATAAATATTATAGCGACTTTTGAATGTGTATATATACATACAGTAAGTATTATAGCGACTTTTGCTAGACTTTTTCAGAATGTATAAGGATTTTTCACTGTATTGTTAGTGGACATGAAACTACTTTAAATACTGGTACGTTAACCACCCAATACTAAAAATCGAAAAAAATGTACACAGCGCACTTTGCAAGTGGACTACTCAATTCATAATTACAGTCGACGCTTCTAAAACCGGATGCGGTGCAATTTTAAGCCAAAACCACAACGGCAACGACTTACCAATTTGTTTTGCTTCTAAGGCTTTCAATAAAGCAGAACAAAAAAAGGTAATTATCGAACTTGAACTTCTAGCAATATATTTCGCAACCAAGCAATTTCGACCATATGTTTGTGGCACACACTGATCACCGACCATTAGTTTACCTTTTTAATATGAAAGACCCGTCGTCAAAACTCTCGCGAATAAGACTGGAACTTTCGGAATACAATTTTACAATACAATATATAAAAGGCAAAACAAACGTTGGAGTGGATGCACTATCACGAATCACAATTGACGAATTTAAAGAAACAACAAAACATATTTTAGCAGTAAAAACTAGATCGATGACAAAACAAAACGTAGAAACGCAACCACAGTACGAAGAAAATCGCACAAATAACTCCACAGTACAGGTTTACGACCAATTTTCTTACAATTTTTCAAAAAAATTCACCACGGATAAAAACAAAAATTACTTACGATAAAAATGATGAAATTTCAAGTATTAATATATATGCGCATTTAAGACATAGAAAACTCGAGTTAATTAATTTTGAGGTTGTTAACAAAATAGCGAATTTAGATGAGCTACTTTTGAGGCTTCAACACCAAGCCGGCAATCACAACATTAAAGAAATTGAATGGCAAAGAAATGATTCATTCTGTGAACAATTTTCGATTACAGACTTAAAAATTAGCGGAAACAAAGTTTTAAAATCTTTACAAATTATACTAACAGACCCTGTGGAAACAATAACTGAAGACGACAAGAAACTTAAACTCATAACAATTTACCATAACGACCCGATATTAGGCGGGCATTGCGGTAACAAAAAACTCCATTCAAAACTACGTACAAAATACTATTGGAAAAATATGACACGCGATATTTCTAAATTCGTAAAAAGCTGTGAGAAATGTTTATTAAATAAAGTAAAACCCAAAACTAAAGAAAATTTAGTACTAACCGTAACGCCTTGTAAACCCTTTGGTGTTGTGGTTGTAGACACAATAGGACCCTTGCCTGAGTCCATTAATGGCAATAGGTTCGCAGTAACCCTTATCTACGACTTAAGCAAATATTTAGTAACAATATCCACACCGGATAAAAGCGCAAAAACAATAGCTTCTGCAATTTTAGAAAGCTTTGTTTTAACATACGGCATTATGAACACTATAAAATCCGATTTGGGCACGGAGTTTAAAAATGAACTTTTTTCCGCATTAACCAAACTTCACATTTTTGCACAATACAACGACAAGTTCTGTATTTGATAACAAACTTTCACCATTTGAATTAGTATTCGGTAGAAAAGCAATTTTACCAACCGAATTGCAAAAAGGTAAACATTTATCCGATATATAACATTGATAATTATTCGAAAGAAATCGAATACAGAATGCAAAAATCATACGCGCTTGCGAAAGCACTTATTAACAAACACAAAATTCGAAACCAAACGGAAAGGCAGGAAAAGGCACTATGTATTGCAAAAAAGCAAAATAAGGCAATAAAAAAAGACAGAAAATACGAAGAACACTCAAAAAATACATTTATTTTAGAAATGTTTATATTACAAGTAAAAATAGAAAAACTATGAACTAGTTTCATTATATGAAAAATTTGTACTTTGAATCTTTGACTATTTTATCCTTTCGAGTTTCTAACTCATAAAACTTTAATCTGTATAGTTGTAGTAACATTGAACCACAAGATGCATTTTGAAGTTTTCTGGCAGCATTTTCATCCGATTTTCGCGAAGAAAAGCCTTGAATGTACTAAATGTGCGCTCGACGTAAGTTGATACAAGTGGAGCCCAATTTAAATATGGAACGTTTGAAACGTTCATATTATCAGGAATAAGGACGTTTCCCTCGCCCTTTACAATTTTATCCACACCCCTTTTTGTCTCCAAGCCTACGTTAGCTGAGAAAACGGATTTGAATTTTTCCAATACCAGTTCGGCAAGAGGTCCCTGCGCTTCTATAAGCCGCATGGGCATTGTCTTACAAAAAAATGTAAATGCTATAATCACTTTTTTAAAGTTAGAAAAGGCAAATATCTTAAAAAAGGCAAAACATAAAGGCAAATATCTTAAAAAAGGCAAAAAGGCAACATCAAATGTGTATATATGGAATCAGGGAAAGCTAAATGGTGGGCATTCTTAATCAAATATACTTGATCTCTTTAGCAGAAAAAAAGGCAATTTCCATAAAATCCGTTCCCTGGTCATAACAAATATTGACGGAGTCAACGTAACAATTTTCGACAAAATCAGAAAAAAGGAAACAACAGTACGAAAAAACAGAATACATACAGTAAATTAATTAAAACTTTTTATTGCATTAAAACGTTTAGGATCAAATTTTGAATTATATACAAACAAAATGTTCAAAAAGTTGTATACATACGTACATATATGCATAAGTCTTTTATACATAGAAGCAAAACCAAATACTAACTAAGTAAAACACACATCGAATTTTTATAAGTATTAAAACTGAATAGCAAATTTTTCAAACTAAAGTTTTCTATAAGAAAATAATTTTGAAATGAACTTATAACAAAAAATTTATTTCCATTTTGACATAGTCAGTTAATGTATTAATATTATTAATATGTAATAATGTTAACAATTACATTTTATGAAATATAAATACTTATGAGCTGCAGTTATTTATCATACAACATAAGCTATATACATGTAAATTTAACAGATACTTATTAATAATTAAATTTAGTAGTAATAACTAAATATATACACTAGATTTTAATTAAAATGTTCCATAACTAAATTGTTGTGAACGAAGGAATGTAACGGGAAGGAATACTCCTTACGCACTTTCAAATTCGTTCCTTCAAACAATTTAATTTTTTTAGTATCCATTGGGGGTAAGAAGAATATGGAAAAATTGATCACCTTGCCGAATTCTTCTTTTCCCAACGAGGGTGATGTAATGCGATCAAGCATACAAATTTGCAACCCTACAAAATTACCTAATATGAATAAGCTCTATTACAAATATAAATTTACGATATTGAAAATGCAACTCTGTTGTATTGAACAATAGCAGCTAGGCTTAAAATTGAACCTGAAAAATAAATTAGCGTCACTCTCTTTACGCGCATTTTAAAACGAGAAGACGTATTCCTTTTAAATTCTTAATATTTTTGGCGGATTGCTGGCTACCAGCGTTGGCCGGCAACAGAGCCGGCGGAGCGCCAGGGCTCCGCGCGAAATACTGCAGCAGTAATTTTCAAGGCAGCAGCCCTGCCTATTACGGCAGCATCGAGGGGACGCTAGAGCGCCATGCAAGCGAGCGTTGGCCGGCAACAGAGCCGGCGGAGCACCAGGGCTCCACGCCTAACAGGTACGCCTGTTAATTTAACGAAGTGGAATTTACCACTTCGACACTCAATAAAAATATTAAAAATAAAATGTTAATAGGCCACAATAACATTGACAAATACATAGCTTAGGAAGAGCCTGCCTGAAACTATACAAAAAAGCAAATGGATGTATAGAATTGACAACAACAACCACGCTGTCGGGTTGAAATAGCGGCAAATCAGCTGCACTTGATAGAAGTTTGTTGAATAAGGAAAATTAATTAGCAACAAGAGTTTACGGGGTGTACATAGCTCAGTGGTTAATGCTTCTGACTTTGAACATCAATTACGCAGGTTCGATCCCTGCTGAAGTCTAGAAAAAGGAAGTCTGATGACATGTGGTGATCTCCGAAATAGCGGCTATAACTTCTACCGCTAAGACTTTGTTGCCTTTTCAATTTTTCTAATAATCAATCGTGGTACAAAGCTCAATAAAAATATTAAAAATAAAATGTTAATAGGCCACAATAACATTGACAGATACATACTTTAGGGAGAGCCTACCTGAAACTATACAAAAAAGCAAATAAGCAAATGGATGTATAGAATTGACAACAACAACCACGCTGTTGAGTTTAAAAAGCGGCAAATCAGCTGCACTTGATAGAAGTTGGTTGAGTAAGGAAAATGAATTAGCAACAAGAGTTTACGGGATGTACATCGATTACGCAGGTTCGATCCCTGCTGAAGTCTAGAAAAAAGAAGTCTGATGAGGAGATGTGGTGATCTCCGCTTAGACTTTTTTGCTTTTTCAATTTTTCCTAATAAACAATCGTGGTACAAAGCTTAATAAATATTTTAAAAACAAAATGTTAATAGGCCACAATAACATTGACAAATACAAATTTTTATTGCATTTCGTTCCATAACACCCAAGTTATACAACCTACCATATTCTGTGTTCAGGGATATAGGAAAATTAGAGTAGAAATAAAATATAACATCTTTACATAAAGTGTTTTTCATGTTTGAATAAAAACGTAGAAAAATAAAAGAATGTTAGTTTTAAAATGAATAACGTGAATTTATGGAAACGATCTGAATAAAATATTTAAATTTTTCAGGCCAAAAATTGCTAGAACAAAATCTCTAGTTGAGGATATTGCCTCTCCGGGGGGGTACGATTTAGGTATTTGTATAACGATTGTGGATTGTTGGGCCCAAACGCGTGACCCGAATCTAATAGCTTCAATATACACATGTAGCCAAAGGATTAAACTTTTAATTTAGAATAAAGATTTCGAACTTCCGAGCACTAGTTTGTTGATAAATTCAGTTTGAAGGATGCACATTTTTTTTAACACAATAGAAACCGTAAGTTGGGCTAATCCAAATAAGGCCTTATTGCCAACATTCTGGTGGTATGATCCCTTAGCAAGAAATCTCACAATTACGAAACCTTTTAACATATTTGGGATGACGGCTTTTTTACGTGCGCGCAAGTTGATCTCGACTTCTGTTAGAACATACATACAGTCCCGTTTACGTGGTTAGACGCACCCCCATGCACAAAACAAATTTAAAGCTTTATGAATTATTGCTAATTTATGTAAAGCATTTATAACACAGAATTAAATAACTGTTCAAACTAAAATAACTCACACATAAACTAAATACAACCAAGTAAACATAATGGTGTTTTTTTTAGCAATATTTCAAAGCTTGCCAAAGAGTACTTATATGTTTGGCGTTTATTAGATTAGACGCAACATCCAAAAACTGAAGAAAACAAATTTTTTATTCTACCAAGTAAGTTTATCTTTGATTTAATTTTAATAAAGTAATTTCAACACGCTATTTAATATTTTGTATTTCCTTCTTTGTTAGAAATAACAGCAAAAATACCGTCTTTCTTAGAGTCATATAGTGATTTTAGGTAATCCAATTGTAATCCAGCCCAGGCACTTTTTATGGCATTGATAAATGGTTGTTTGTCATTGTATTGCTTACCTCCATCATACACTTTTCATGTTAGCCATCCCCACACATTTTCCATTATGTTAGTGTCTGGAGAAAACGGTGGCCATTCCAGTAATTTCACATTTTCACTTGCTACACAAGGTTTCACGAGACGTGCAGTATGAATTGGGGCATTATCCTGTTGCAGAATCCAATCAAGTGGTCCGAAAATTTCCCTTATATTCGGAAAAACCTGTTCGAGGAGTGTTTTGTAGGTCTGGCCAGTCATTTTCCCATCCACAAATACTAATTCAATAGTCCCATAATAGGTGATTGCACCCCAAACCATTACACCACCTTCTCTGCGATGATGACGGCTGAGAAAAACTTCTTCTTCTCTCATATCATGAAAATAGTACTGACACCCGTCCGGTCCATTAAAATTAAATTTTTTTCATCAGTAAAAACCACAAAGCGCCAATCATTAACATGCGTTCCCTCATGAACATCCCACGTCATATGCGCCCTCGCAATTTGAAGGCGTTTTTCCATGTGTTCGGCATTTAAAGGTGTTTTTTTTTCTTTCATTCATTCTCTTTAAATGTCCTGCACTCCGAATAACTCTTCTTACGGCAAATACACTTGCAGAAACTCCGGCTTCATCCCTGATCCTGGGTACAGTAAGTGCCGTGTTCAAGGCTAAGTTTATAATTTTTCGCTTCTGCCGTGGACTTAAGGCACTCGATACGTTCCGCTTATAATTTTTCTGTAAGATTCAGGGTTCTTCAGGCACCTATCCACAGTTCTCGAGCTACGCCCAATTTTTTTTGGCTATTGCCCGGTTTGAAAGGCGTTGAGAGTGATAAAAGTCGATTTTTTCTCTTTCTAGTAAAGTAAAAAAATTTTGTTTACCCATTTTAAACAAATCACAATAAAAGCACTTAATTTTAGTGTTCGGAATAAGATTGATTTTATTCACAACACGCGCACGATGTTATTTTAGCGACTGCGTCTAATCTAATGGACGATTAAATAGCACTTATTATGAATATAGACCCAAGAAATTGGGAAATCTCCCGTTATGCACAGGTAGTTTGAACTGGTTAGGATAAATGTTGTTTTAGTATGAATTGGCATATCATTCTGTATTCTTATTGTTTTTCTATTGCGCCTCATAATTCTAAGATTTCAAAATTTTCCTTGCCCTTTCAAGTGCGTCTAACCATGTGAACGGCACTGTATGTACATATGTATGTATATAACAGCTTCTTTCGAAAGTCAAAAGTTTCTCTGAAATCTAAAGAATTTTTTTACATAATTAACAAATAAAACTTATTCCAGTAATTTACATTATCGAGTTCATCTCCAGAGGATTGGAAGCATCTCTCAATTGCCTTCTTACTGTAGCGTCTATGAGAGTTTCATTAATTTATTCTGTAGTGCACCATGAGCATAACTTGTATATCAACCCTGTCACACCATAAGCATAATTGGTATAGCAACTCTGTCACAGCTTCTGACAACCCGTAGGGTGTATTCAGCAAAAGATCATAGGATCGAAACGTCACTTTTGTTCTAGAACTTTTACCGATACACGAGTTACATATTCGATGCGATTTTATATAATAAACTTAACATCTAATAGTCTAAGCATTTAATCGTGACTTCTATTTAATCGAGCCGCCACAAATTGGTGATCCCGCGTTTAAGAATGCCTGACGAATCCGGAGTTTCTAAAACTTCACCGGCAGATCACCTTTCTCAGCCTCCGGCGCAATCAACGGCCACACTGCCTGCAAGAGAAGCGACGGAACTCTCTAAAGTCTCTGTCAAAATCCCACCATTCTGGCATGCAAGAGCAGAACTATGGTTGACTCAAGTAGAGTCTCAATTTATTGCCGCAGGCATTACAAACGACAAGACAAAATTTCACATAGTTGTGGCGGCCAAGGAAAGCAACGTCTTGGCGCAGATTAATAATAATAATAATATCCCAACGGGTTTTATCCTCCATTCCCGCCCATCCGCACGAGGGGCGCAGTCCGCATGACGTACGGAACCAATATTTTAAATTTTTGTGCCGAGTCACGATAGGCAGGAGTTTGTTAAGTGTCGAGATCTAAAACTGTTCAGCTACAGAACTAAATTCATCAGCTGATTTTATGTATTTATGTCAATAATTCACTTATTGAGAGAGGAGAGTATCGCTTTCTTAATGCTGAAAAGCGGATCTGATATATCAAACGTGCTGGAATGAGAGTTAAAATCCTGGCATAAGCAACGGAGTGGGTCGTGCAATTCAAAATTGGTTTTACAAGCTTTCAGAAATATGGGACAAAAGTGTCTTGATACGCGTGAGGGAACATTAAAGCTAACTTCGCCCAGAAGAGACGGACTTGAAATTGAGCCTGTCAGTAATTTAACCATAAAAATTATACCAAGCATTTCCCTGCGACTGGCAAGGTTAATAAGTTTTAAGCGACTCGTATAAGGTCGAAGACTATATTGAGAATCCCATCGGAAATTTCTTAAAGCAAAAAGTAGGAATTGTTTTTGAATTGATTCTATCTTGTCTGAGTAAATTTGATACCTTGGATTCCAAACCACCGAGCCGTATTCCAGAATCGGCCTAACTAATGTTGTAAACAGGGTTTTAGTGATATAAGGGTCACTAAATTCTTTTGACCATCGTTTCACAAATGCAAGTACACCTTTAGCCTTGTTGACTGTCACATTAATGTGAAGATTAAAATTAAGCTTAGGATCCATTGTGATACCAAGGTCCACAAAATTGTATACCTATTCCAGGTTATGGTTACCTATTATATAAAAAACTGGCAGAACATCTCTTCGCGAGAAGCACATTACTTTACATTTCTTAAGATTTAGAGGCATAAGATTTACTTTACACCAGTAAGCCATGCTGTTTAAGTCTGATTGTAGCAAAGACCTTTCTTTAATTGAAACGTACGATTTATAAAGTTTTACATCATCTGCATACATTAAAATTTTGGAGAATTTCATATATGTAGAAATATCGTTCATAAAAATCAAGAACAGAATCGGGCCTAGGTGGCTACCCTGAGGGACTCCTGAAGTAACATCAATGACGTCAGAGATAGTATTTTTAAACATTACCCTTTGTGATCTATCATAGAGGTATGAAGAGATCCAACGTAGAAAATTAGGTGGAATACCAAGAAGATCAAGTTTATAGATGAGCAACTTTGTCAAATGCTTTACTGAAATCAGTATATATAACATCAACCGTTTTGCTCTCACTAAATACTTTTGAGATATAGGATGTTAATTCAAGTAAATTTGTAGAAGTTGATTTGCTCTTGCAAAATCCATGTTGACTGTATGAAATGCTTGAAGTGATAGAATGCGTCAACCGATTTGTTATAATTGCTTCAAATAATTTAGGAATTGCAGAAAGCTTAGCTATGCCCCGGTAGTTCTCCACTACCGCTACCGCTTTTATGTAAGGGGGTTATGAACGATTCCTTCCATACAGTTGGGAAAACGCCCTCTTTAAGAGACAAATTAAATAAGGCTGTTAACGGCTCATAAAGATAATCAGCACAATTTCTAAGAAAACAATTGGGGATCTGGTCAGGACCATAACTAAAAGACTGCTTTAAGGACTTCAGGTAAACTAAAACATCATCGGGAGATATTATAGGGTTATGTATTGAGTTAAGTGGACTTAGTTTAAAAGGATAGTCAAAGTATGCTTGGGAGTTAGTGGAATAATTGGATTTAAAAAACTGAGCGAACATGTTAGAAATTGTTTGATTATCACCAGAGACGGTATTTTGATACTTCATGGCGGAAGGAAACCCACGTACATTTCGCTTGGAGTTTACGAAATCATAAAATGATTTGGGGTTATATATTATACGTCGTTTGATTTTACACAAGTAATCTTTATAACACTTTTTGTTTAATTCAAAGAACTTGTGACGCAAAAGTGAGTATTTTACATAGTATGAGTGTAAGCCGGTTTTTTTGTGTGACTTTCTGTTTTTCAAGTTTCTCAGTTCTTTAGTGATATTATTCTCAATCCTCCTAGCTGTGCCATGTATTAAACACCTAAAGAACGGCTAATCACCCGTTTTGCGGATTCAGGGAACAAGTGCAGAATACGGCCCGTTAACGTAGAACAAAACGAAAAAGTGGGCGTGGTCCGCCCTTTTTTCCTGATTTTACTGGTGTAAAAATTTTTTTGGAGCAAACTTGTATTTTCAGTGATATAGAGGGGTGAAGGGGGAATTTTCGAAAATTTAAAATGGCTATATTTGAAAACATTCCTGACCGAATTTAAAAAAATTTATATCGTTGGAAAGGTAAACAAAATAAAATATGCATATTAATATACTTTATGTGGATAAATTTTGAGAAAATTATTTAATAGAAAAAAAAAATATATTTTTATTGCCAAAGAAGGGGGCTGAACACGTTTTGCAGAGAACACCTTTCTGCGTAGGCGGCCTTCGGCCGCACTTAGGGATTATAACCCTCGGGCTGTAGAATTCTCCTTTCTGTGTTGCCAAAGAAGGGGGGCTGAACACCTTTCTGCGTAGGCGGCCTTCGGCGGCACTTAGGGTTTATAATCCTCAGGCAGTAGAATTCCTCTTTTCTTATTACCAAAGAAAACGGCGGGAGTATTTTTCGCAGAACTTCTTTCTGCCGCAGTCGTCCTGCATCAGTATGGTCATTTCTCCCTTCATGAACACCAGTAAAACAAAATTACTCACGGTATTTAAATCTAACTATATAATATGTTATATGTTAAATGAAGGGTATTTTTATGCTCTATTTACCTATTATAGTTTGGTGTATCATTATATGCAGATATTTTTAGTAAAACTGGTGTTTTCCTAGAAAAATAAAGTACTTTTATATTAAATGAGTTTTCTTAAAATTCATGCACATAAGTTATACAAGTGTGTATATTAGAATAAAGGGATTTTGTTTACCTTTCCAACGATACGAATTTTTTTTTAATTCGGTCAGAAATTTTTCGAAATATAGCTATTTTGAATTTTCGAAAATTCCCCCTTCGCCCCTCCATAGCACCGAAAATATAAGTTTGCGCCAAAAAATTGTATACCATTGAAATGAGGAAAAAAGGCGGATCACGACCACTTTTTTGTTTTGTTCTAGCTTAACGTGCCGTATTCTACACTTATGCCCCGATTCAGAACAGATGCGTGTCAAGAAGCTATTTCAAGAACTAGAGTTATGCGATTTGCGACCATCACATCTTCTGCGTGAAATGCGCGGTCTGTCTGGCAACGAGATAAACGACGGAATTCTGAAATCAATCTGGATGACTCGCCTACCCTCTAACATACGCTCTGTGATTTCAATAAGCAAAGAGCCACTTGACAAGGTAGCGATTCTTGCTGATAAGGTTACTGAGCGATTGAAACACATGTAGCAGCTTCGCAAACATTTTCATACATCGAGCGGCAGCTCGCCGCAATCACTAAAGAAATCGCCGCTTTGAAAACAAACCGTAACTATCGTCACAGGAGTCGCAGCAAGGGACACTCGTCGGAACGAGCATCATCGCGTCAGAAGACCGAGGGCCAGTGCTGGTATCACATGACGTTTGGAAACGAGGCAAAGAAGTGCCGTAAACCGTGCTCAAAAAATTTAAACCAAAAAAGCTATCGTCGATGGCGGTCAACGATAGTTTTAGCATAAAAAGCCGCCGTCTAATAGTAACCGACAAAAGCACATCACAAAAATGTTTGGTCGACACCGGAGATGAAGTCAGCGTTATTCCACCGACGCAGTTACAGAAGAGGTACTCTAGTAGAAATTTTTTCTTATATGCTGCAAACAAATCACCAATTAAAACGTATGGCGAAAAATATATGACCATCAACCCAGGGTTGCGCCGGCCATACGTTTGGAACTTCATTGTCGTTGACGTGTCACAAGCATTTTGGGGGCAGAATTTTTGTCGCACTTAATCTTATCGGTGAACCTGAAGAAACGGAAAATTATCGACGGCACTACAAGCTTAGCCAAAATCTGCGAAATGTCATCAGCCAATGAGGTAATACTTAATCTGTCAACTATTAATGAAAACCAACCATTCCAGGAGTTGCTGAGCGAGTTCAAAGACATCACCATGGAAAATCGAGCGTGCAAAAACCCTTCTTACAATGTAAGACACCACATTGTCACAAAAGGAATGCCGATTTTTTCAAAACCAAGGCGCTTGTCACCCGAAAAACTAAAGGCTGCCAAGGCAGAAATACAATTTTTGTTGAATGCTGGCATTTGCCGCCCGTCTACTTAACAAAAAAGAAAAATTGAGAGTTGAAACCGTGTGGAGACTTCCGCAGGTTGAATACCATTACTGAGCCAGATCAGTATCCCTTACCGCACTTGCACGACTATACAGTCAATTTACATGGGTGTACACTTTTTTCTACACTCGACTTACGCCGCGCTTACTACCAAATCCCTGTCGAACCAGCTGATATTCCAAAGGCAGCAACTACCACGTCATTTGGCATGTATGAATTTGTACTTCGTCTGAGGAATGCCAGCCAAACATTCCAACGCTTTATGGACAATGTCCTCCGTGAGTATGATTTCGCCTGGTCTTATCTCGATGACATTTTAATCGCATCGAAAGACATGAACCAACACCGTGAACACTTGCGACTGGTTTTTGGCAAATTACTCAAATATGGCCTCATCATTAACTCTTCGAAGTGTGTGCTGGGCAAATCAGAAATAAACTTTCTCGGGTTTAAAATAACTAAAGATGGAATAATTCCACCGACGGAGAGAGTACGGGCTTTGAAAGCCTACAAATTTCCAGAACGAGTGTGCGAACTAAAGCGTTTTTTAGGGATGTTGAATTTTTTTCGTAGGTTTTTGCCGAAAGCAGCAGAAAAACAACACGCCCTGTCACTTTTAATGAAGGGAAACAAGAAAAACGACAAAACAATAATAAATTGGACGGACGTCTTGTGCTCTGCCACCTTGCTAGTATACCCAAAAACAAATGCGCAGCTCTCACTAGCAGTGGATGCGACAGGTGTAGCTGTAGGAGCAGTTCTGCAGCAGCAAATGGTAGCCGCTGGGGTTATACGGCTGCAAATGGTAGCCGCTGGGGTTCTACTCCGAACGTTTAAGAGAGGCACAAACACAGAATATTACTTACGACAGAGAACTGCTCGCTGCCTACAATTGTAAAAGACTCCCAACACATGCTGGAAGGCAGAGAGTTTTTTATTTTATTATTATGTTTTCCAACAGAAGTTAGAGAAATCATCACCGCGACAGATCCGCCACTCCGACATCATTTCGCAATTCACGACAGACATTCGTTTTATACCAGGAAAGAATAATGTTACAGCCGATGCCTTGTCACGGATTGGTGCTATTCACACGACAGACACGATTGATTTCGCGGAATTATCCTAGAGTCAACAAAGCGACACAGAACTCAGATATTTATTAATATCAAATACAAGCTTAATATTGAAACGCCTCACCGTTCCAGGTGCGAATGTGGAAGTTTTCTGTGACATTTCCAATGACATAGCTCGACCGTACTTGACACAAGAATTTCGCGAGTTGGGTTTTGAAAACATCCAAAATATTTCTCACAAAGGAGTGGAAAAAACAACAAAATTAGTAGCGGAAAAATTTGTTCGGCCAAGCCTTAGAAAAGAAAAGCGAAACCCAAAGATATAACCGTACACCACTCGGGTCATACGCGTTACAAAGCAACAGGTTCGGACACATTAATATGGACTTAGTCGGCCCTTTACCACCGTGCAAAGGTTTCAGGTACTTTTTTTTTTTGCAGAGGAGGAAGCATCGAAAGCCTTAACCCCGTCAGTGTGGAAATTTAATCGCACTAAACCTCCTACCGTCCTGTACCGTATCCCCCCGGTACTACCGTTAAGTATTGCGTCGAGAAGCGGTGTGAGCACTAGGCTCAACGTCTGTTACTGTCTTCTTTAGTCTTGGTGCGGTCAGTTGAAAGTCGCACCTACTTGACCCCCTTTGAGGTTATATTGTACCTATCTACCCCACCCATGTCGGGTCCGCTAACCCCACCCACCTTCCCTTATGTCGAGGGCACATTCGTACGTATACATACCTTGCCCCAGGTCACGTTCGTAGAACATTGCGGCGCTTGTTTTCTTCCTCACGTAGCAGCTTATGTATCTTTGCAATCATATTGCAGACGGCTGTCCACGCACTCTCGGAGGTGAGCATGATGTCCACGATATTTTGCGGAAGCGGCGTTGTGCTTGTCAGATCCGCTAGTTCCGTTCTAAGGGCGTTGAACCGCGGGCAGTTGAAGACCACGTGGCACGCATCTTCTGCTACGTTACATATTGGGCAAAGCGGCGAGTTGTTGTGTCCAAATCGGTGCAGGTAGCTTCGGTATACGCCGTGGCCTGTCAGGAACTGCGTTAACTAGAAAGTTACTTCTCCATGCGTACGATTTACCCATTTTGCAAGGTTTGGAATCAGGGTGTACGTCCATCTTCCCTTGGTGCTTATGTCCCATCTCTCTTGCCATTTTCGAATGGATACGGCTCTTTCTTCTTTATTAGAAGCGGCTCTAGTGTCTGTTTCTGTGCTGCTTTCCCTTCGCATTGAGATACGCGCGGATTCTTCAGCCTGAATCGAAATCGGTACCATACCAGCTGGCTAAATGAGTTCAGCTGTTCCCCCCTATTTGTCTAAGGTGAATGGCTCCGTGGAGCAGCAGCAACCCTGCCTAAGCACCCACTCACCACGGCCCGTTCCCCCCCACGTCCACATAATACACCTACACACACATATATAAATACTAATTGTACTTACACATACACACACACATGAACTACAAAATAACATAAAACAAAACACAATTTTGCGATTACCGAACCGATAAGACGTGTTCCCGCTGTACCTCCGCCTTCTCAGAGTTAATAAATTTAAAATTGTAAATACCTTAAACAAAAGGAATCTGAGTTAATTTTTATCGGAAAAGTGGTGAGTGCGCCCCCCCTAAAAGTGTTGCCCCTGGTGTAAGGGTAACGATGGTCCTTCTGCGCCAAACAGACAGGCACCTTTAAAAATTTAAATTACTCAAAAAAAAAAAAAGAGTGAAAACAGTGAAAAAAAAGAACACTAAAGCAAATACATATGTACATAAATATATAAGCAAATAAGCGCACAAGTGAACAAATAGAAACCTTTTAAAAAATTATATAAAATTTAATTGAACGGGCGCGCCGCGTAAACAAAATTTACACAAAACAAAATTTCGGGCGCGAAAACAAAAAAAAAATCTTCAAGAATAAAAATAGAGGACAACCAACAGCCAAGCAGCAATATTAAGCGAGGACGCAAAGACAACGAGAGAGGAGGATATTAGTCCAAGCGCAGGCCCACCACAGAACAATACAGTTCACCAGCAAGAACAGCCCACAATACCCCAAAGCCCTTAATATATCAAAGTGAGTTGTATCGTTCCACTTATTTGAACTAACCTAAAAATCTGGTGAAAAAGCGAACTGGGGTTAAATTAACTCGAATTTAATTCCCATAACCTCATTTTCAGCTGGCGGTGAAAATTCAAATCACGTTCATATACGTAGATACCCAAATACATATGTACACACATATGATATTGCCCCTATAAACATATATATACAGTCCACTTAATAAACTTACACCCCAGCTTAGCTTAACATAAAAGGCGCAAAAATAATTATACATATATAAATAAATGCTGTATGTAAGTACATACAGATCTCACCCAAAATAAATACAGTTCGCTTTAGAAACTATATATCAATAACAAGAATTCCTCCGCTTATGTGCTTAAATTTCGTGTAATAAAACACAAACAATTATACCGCAAAACATATTCAAGTGGAAACTTGCAAATATTTCCAGCAATACCCCTTCTGTGTGTATAACAAACAGCAAGCAGGATTGCATAAACAAGTAAGCCACAAAGCAAAATAATAACTAATAAGAATTGGCGGCAAAATAACGAATAGCGTATGTGCACATAAGAACAACAATACATACGACATAACATTATTCCCCAATTGCCATTTATTTACCTAATATAATACAGGCTTAATATTGGTGGTCAATATACATATGTACATACTCCCGTTCTTTGAACCCAAAAATAATTTTGAAAACAAAACATACTCACCTATTTATTTATATACAAACGGGCATACATCATATACAAAGCAACGAAAACGAAATTATAAATTATCTCTTTCTCCCGTCCTTCGCTAGTAAACATAGTTACACACACACTAACTATTGTTAACCACCCGCGCTTAACATATATTAATATATGGTAGCATTGCGTGCTAACATTAATATACTCACATACATACCTACTAACCCAGTAGTGCATATACCTTGTACGGCGCACGTGAAGGAAAAATATTGAGAAGCGCGGAAAAATAAAATCCCTCAAGTTAAAGATTTAAATTGCGATAATTTAATGAGCAATTTTTAATTAAAAAAAAAAAAAAATACCAACCCATTGAAATTATTAAAAAAAATATTACGAAAAAAAAATAATAATACATACGCACGTAAATAATAAAACTCGAAAGAGAGTATTGCGGATACATTGTGTTACTATAAAGAAAAGTAAGTCAAAATCCGATCGACTATACGGGCACTCATATTATTCCATCATTCGCGGGTATTAAAATACATAGAAAAAAAAAAACAGTTTTATAAATTCTCGAGTTCACATTTAAATGCAAACGAACAAGT
>NW_023460402.1:10831-37150 GCF_013731165.1 Rhagoletis pomonella | reverse complement strand
CAAACCAACAATTATTCATTACAACAGTTAAAAATTATAGAAAAAAAATAAAAAAATAGAAAAAAATAAAAATCTAAAATAACATTTATTTTTGATCTAAAAAGCCATAACAAAGCGACAATTAAATTTGACCGAAAAAAATAAAAATAACGATTAGCAATGAACTAAAAATAAAAATCCTGTTACTTTGCTGTTATTTTCAGTCACTGGTTTATACTAAAATGAAAACCATACAACTCAAAGTTTCAAATTGTACAAGATTTATGTATAAAAATTCGACAAATTTGCATTAAAACTTTGAAACTTTGTTTTAGAATTAAAAAAAAAATCTAGGTATGTATTCAGTTTTATTGCCCATTACATTTTTGTAATATAATGCAGGTTGGAAGTTGCTAAATAATCTCGTTGGTTTAACTGCCTACATTCTGAAAAAAACGGTTTGAAATTTCGATAAAACTGTTTTGAAACTTTGTTGACCTTTTATAAATCTTGTACATGTAGTATGAACTGTGCATATTTTTGTAAAAAATAAATTAAAAATAAATAAAGAAAAAAAAACTTGGTAAATAAGTCATGTTTATAATTATATGGCCTCTACTGTACATATGTATTTTTGTTTCAATAACGCCTAAGTGAAAATAATGAAAGTCAGAGGAAATAAAACAAAATTTAAACAATGCCACATTTTTTCTCATCGATGAGGACACATTGAGGACTTTTATTATCAAACATTGCATATCCATGTTTAAGTTTGTATGTATGTACATAAATTATTTTTGTGCAGATAGATATTAATGTATGTGCATTAGGGTTGTCCTTAAATGTAGGAAGCAAATTTTACATCAGATTTCCCAAGCCTTAACAACTTCGTCGATGTTACTATAGTCGAGGATATCACATATAAATTTTGGTCCCGATTGGAGACGGTTAAGACGTGTCGCACAGGGGGCAAAGTCCATATTCCTCTATGGAGACTCAAAAAGTTAAAATTAATTTTTTTTCACCTCTTACCCAAAATCGATACTACTATAGTCGAAGATATCACATATAAATTTTGACCCCGATTATAGGCGGTTAAGGCGTGTCGCACTGAGGTCAAAGTTCAGATTACCCTATGAAGACGTCTTAACCGACTCCAATCGCAACCAAAAATTTATATGTGATATCTTCGATTTGGGTATTAAGTGAAAAAAATATTTTAATCTTTTGAGTCTCCATAGAGGCAGCTGACCTTTGACCCCTGTGCGACACGCCTTAACCGACTCCAATCGGGACCAAAATGTATATCAATGGCTGAGTGGAAAATCGACCTATCTCGGCAGCTAGTTCGAAAACGCTCTACCTCAGAAAATTGTTCAACAACGCCCTGTTTCAGAATTTTATTCAAAAACACTCAACCAAATTCTGAGGTAGGACGTTCTTGAAATGTTTTTTTTAGATAGGGCGTTTTCGAACTGGCTGTCGAGATAGGTCGATCTTCCACTCAGCGATCGATATGTGATATCTTCGCCTATGGTAGTATCGGTTTTGGGTGTTGATGAAGAAAATAATAATTTCAATTTTTTGAGTCTCCATAAAGGAATCTGAACTTTGCCCCCCCTGTGCGGCACGCCTTAACGTCACCAATCGGGACCAAAATTTATATGTGATATGTGTGGCCATGGTATTACCGATTGAGGGGTGAGCTTGAAAAAATTGTTCATTTAATTTTTTAAGGACCACCCTAATGTACATACATATACATTTCACTCATTTGTTTAAGTTTGGAGGAGAGTCAACAGGAGTAGCCCACAGGCGGGAGTGCATTCTCTGCTTTTGCAGTGTTGCGGATTATGTTGCAACAGTGGTTGAGGGTATGTTCTCTCAGTTCTTATGCTATCTACCCTCGATTCTGGTAAAAAAAAACTGCGATTTAGAAGTAAATCCAGATACGATTGAGTTAGTTCTCTTTATTTAGCGGTACTGCTGGTTATTGCAGCAGGTAAGGACTACTCATAAACAGAAAAAACCTTGAACAATTTGGCTATACTCGGCATCAGTATTATACTATTATATATAGGAATTTTTGTAATCTGAAGGCATCTTTTTGACTTCTTGACCACTACAGTATACATGTGAAAAATGAAGCGGAAGTGTGGGCCATCCAGAAGCCAGCACGGAGCCTGGCTCAAAGACCCACATAGAGGAAACAAGTTTTAATTTTCTCAGACATCTAGACGGCCCTGAGAACTTTGGACTCACACTGCAAACTCATATGAGTGACTGGACACCGATATATTAAAGGCAAGCAACAATGAAAGGATCGACCACCCACATCCTTCCTTATAAGGCTACAGAAGGGCCATTGCCTACAAGAACATAGAAGAACAATAAAATGTACCCCATAGTTGATGTTCTTTGTGGAGAGAGATAAAAGCCTTGGCAAAGTTCATAGCGTCAGCAGAGACATCAAAATGGATCGGCATACGGGCCTAAATGTGGGTTTCTGCTCTAAATTCATCTAACGTCTCTTCATTTCGGTAATGCCATCCAAAAATAAAAGGATTTGTTAAGCCCCTAAAGATACGCATTTTTCTTTCGTTGCCGTTTTCATTTCAATTTTAATATTTTGCTTTTACAAAGTTATCCACAATGCAGTGTAAATTTTTTTGTTCACTTGCATATCCTTCGCTTGCTGCTGACGACAGGCTGAACTAAACTAGTCAAGCACGCGCGCACGCACACTTTCCAGCACGCGTGCAGGCAATTTAATATATGTATATATGTAACTACAAGCATGCGTAACATTACAAGCATACGTACGTACATTACAAGAGAAAGTTCGACGGATAACTCGTGTGTCTAAAGTACATATTTTTGCAAGGCGATTTCGAAAATTCAAAACCGCATATTGAGATAATGCAAAACCGCGTATGTGAGTTTATTAAATTAGATTATTAAACTATTTTCTAGATAGTAAAAATACTCAAAATGGTTCTCTTTTTTATAAAGCACTCGCATTTCTGGCTGGTATATTTCAAGATAATAATGGATAAGGATTGAGCCAAGAGCTTGTGTGAGCAAATCCAATTTTTGGCAGCAAATGTCAGTTACGCGGTTTTGCAGAATGACAATACGAGGTTTTGTACTTTAAACGACGATATATTTATGAAATCTTGTATTTCAATTTTACTTTATGACTGCTAAAAACAATATAGAAAAAGCGGATAGAAGTGCCGAAAAGGTTGTTTTCCCAAGAATTCGAAAATAGAAAGTACAATAAAATCATGTAGCAACTAGTTAGCTGGTACTGTACCAAGGCCGTATTTAGGGGGGTGGAGTTGTAGGTGTTCTGAAAAAAAAAATTTTGCTATGTACAATGTGTAATTATGTATAAAAAAAATACATATAGTGGTCAAAAAATTATAACCGGACCAATTTTTGCCACGTTTTAACGTATTACTTTTTGTTCCTATTTAATTATGGTAATTTTTTTTTATAAAAATATAGTTCATTCTTTAACAAAACGCATGTAAATCCAAGTTTCCAACTTTGTGCAATATTTGTTGGCGGTAATAAATACATAAGTGAAAATTAAAATGAAAGCTGAAAAAGCACAAAAAACCATACGTTACTTGCAAATTATAAAAAAAAAGCAAGACACCGAAAACACAGCTTTTGCACGGGCGTTTGTTGGGGGTCTTTCAACTGCCAAAATTTTACTTTGCATTAGGCACAACAAATTCGAATTTATTCGTACACCATAGAAAATTGTTCCACCCCGTCTCACCACGGAGAAAAGTGACCGATTGGCACTCAGCTTTAGCCGTGGATTTTCACGGAAATATAACAAGCGGCCTTAGGCCTTATAAAAATTCGCAAATGAATTGCAGTGTTGTAATGAAAATGAGGAGATAAATATTAAAAAAGCAAAACATGCAAGAAATGCAGAAAAAGGCAAAATTTTGAATTTAAATGTTTAATAAAGGAATACGTGAAACGTGTGATTCTTTTATTTTAATAAAAATAAGAGCAAGCAGACAAAATAGGCAAATGCCTTAAAATCATAACCCGGTTAATAACTATTCCTTATGGGAAAGTAATTAGGTTTTACACTTCACTGACGTCTTAAAAAATGCAGCAGGTGCGCCACTTTTAAAGAAACGCTGATGTTTACAATTTCTTTATTTTCGTGACAAGTGCAGCTAAAAATGTTGGTTTTACATGTAGTTACTCAGGTATTATTGGGGAAATATATATATAGCCTTAACTGATATACTTTTTCTTGAAATATTCGAGAACAATAAAATATCATGTGTTTCGCGACTTGCAATTATTGCCAGCTCAAATATTATGGCAATGTCGCAATTTTGTCGCAGGAGAGTTTCCATACAAAAGTAATTAGCTGTGACAAATTTTGCAACAAATGCGACAACTTTGCGACGTTTCATGAATTCCACTAATATACTTTTAAATTTCGAAACTCAAACTCACACACATATTTTCTATACCAAACAACAAAAGTTCTGAACAATTTGATTTTTTTTATTTTAAATTTTATGTGATTTAGAGAAGGTTTTTACCTCGTAATATTTTTATCATGATAATTTCTATGAAATACGATGCAAAAAAATGTGCCGTACAGCGTTTCTCTCATATTTTTTTTTATATAATATATGACATTACGGTGGTATGTGCATTAGTGCAGCTCTCAAGAAAAACGAAAAATTCATATAAAATAAAGCACAAGAAATGGAAAAGAAATTTCTTCTATCAAAATTTCTTAAATCAGTCTGCAGCTATCAAGGAAAAACTAAAAATTAAAGTAAAAAGGAAAGGGAAAGTGACCTACTTTTTCCTACAATTTTATGCTTCTTTTATTAATTTAGTAAATTCTCCATGACGGATGCAAAATATTTTAATTTGTTAAATTACGTATTGCGAACTTATTTTGTACAATTTTTAAATAAGCACTCTAAGTGACACTCTCTGTGTTACTTTTTCACAGTTTTCAGCCAGGCAATAAAAAAAAACTCTTATAACGCCCCTGGAAATTTATGCATATATAAATACTCCATTAAGAGATATTGCTAATTTTTACACTAGTGATATTACCCGACTGCACTACTGTACACATACATTAGGGTAGTCCTTAAAATATCATCATCTAAATTTTCATCTATGTTCTTAAATTCAAAATTCTTTACAAAAAATAAAATATTCAGGAAAATTTTCAAATAATTTTTATAGGACGCCACCACAATTCCATACAACAAGATTTGCTTCCGCTACATATATATAAAGGATTCACAACGGTGTCGTAAGTGTCGTACTGTTGTATGTCGTAAACTTTCAAAGCATAAATAAATATTTAGAGAACTTAAAAGCACAACCAACTGTTTTTTAACACTGCGAAAATTCGTAATATGACTTTAACGGTACTTTGCGAACCCCCTTAATACATTTTTTAGGCTTTTAACGTTTACGACATACAACAACAATACGACAATTATGACACCGTTGTGAATACCCCAATAGTATATATAAACGTAAGTACTTATAAAAAATTTAAATTGTTATTTCGTGAGTACACTTACCTTAAAATCAATATAACCATTTTTGTCCATGTCGAAGGTGCGAAAAACGTGATCACAAAACTCCTCGGCATTTCCAGATGGGAAGAACATTTTGTACATGTCCACGAATTTGGCCGGCGTCAAACGGCCATTGGGACAGTCTTGCTGTAGGCGACAACGATGATGACGATGACGACGACGACGACGACCCACCAAAAAAATCCGAAATAAAGCATACGAAAGAAATTGAGGTTTAGCAGGTCGGTCGATGGTTTGTTGGTGGGTAGATAAATAGGTGGGAGAGGTGAAGATGTTGGTGGAGAAAGTATGCATTGCGTGCAGATGATGATGTTGTTGTTGTTTCACGCATCGTTGTTGTTGTGGTGTTTGTTGTTGATTTGCATTATTTGCACATAGCCATGCAAATATAGGTATGCATATAAGAGATGATATCCATATACGTATAAAGGCGTACATATGTATATGTATTTTGTGGCGCATTAGTTTTTGTTGTGTAAAGAGAAAGAAAATTTAATATGCAGTTACCTTGAATCCTTTATACCATTCCTTAATTGTGGCTTCATCGTAGCGTGTATGAGATTTCAAAAATTCCATATCCTCTTTTGTCAGACGGTCTTTACTACTTAAGCACCCCATTTTTTCCGAGCTAATTAAAAAGTATTATAGGTATATTGTATCTTTTCACTGTTTTTTTTTTTATAAGTTGTGGTTTTTGTTGTTTTATTTATTTTTTTTTATTTTTTGCTCGAGCACAAATATTGTTGTGCGGTTTTATTTTAGTAGATTTTTTTTTCGTTTCCTATAGATGTAGTATGTGATATTTTTTTGTGAGTTTAACTGTAGGCGGAGCGGCTTAACGGTGTTGAAAATACATAAATCTAGTATGCGATGTGTGTATGTATGTGTGTGGATAAAACCGTCTCCGCTAAGTTAGTGCAAAATTACTAAGCGTTGTTAAGAAGCTGGTGTGGCTGGCGCTTCGGCTGTTGCTGCTGCTGCTGCTGCTCGGCTGATAGTTTCACGCTTGCTTTTACAGGCTTAAAGCTTTTAGCTTTTTTTACTATTTAAATTGTGCTTTGCTATTTTGTATATAGCTTTTTTAATTTTTAATATTTTTTTTCTTTTTGCTTTTTTGTCGTTCTAACTTTTTACACACCGCAAGCAAACTTCTATGCTTCTACTAAACTACACTTAGTCGAAAATGGATTTGTTTCATTCAACTTCATAAAAATGCATTCTTTTAAAATCGATAATATTCTTTCTTCTATGTAGGCTATTGAATTTTGTATTTCCAAGGAATTGAATCAAAGCAACAATTCGTAATCGCTCCAACGATACGTAAATCGATTCATTTCTATCCGAATGGAGCAGAAAATTTGAGAAAAATTTTAATTAAATTTCTCTTTTCAATGCAGATTATTTGTGCTTGGTTTTTTGGAGTTTTCCTTTTTCGCTCGAATCTTCAACTGTAACTAATATTTCCGTTTTGCTTCGCCCTTTTCTACTCTTCTAATAATTTTTTTTTTTTTATTTATATGATTGTATACAGTTAATATTTTTTGAAAATCTATGTTGTGTATTGTATGAAAGTCACTGCTACTAACAAAATGCAATAACCAGGCTCTAGGAGCGAACGATACAAAAGAACAGACTTTTTCGAGTTCGATAGTTAGTGTACATGCGCAGTAGGCAGGTCCTTTGAATGTAGACACTGGCTCACTCGCTCGTTGACCGACTAGCTGGTTGGCTGAAGGTTTCATTTTCAAATAAACTTCCGCGAATATGCTCACTTAAGTGTACACGAACACACAAACACACACGCATGCATGCATGCATAGACACTGAGACGATATGTGTTGACTGTTTTCTTTGGTACATACCTTATAGGAAAATGATGAATTAGGGGAAAAGTTACCAGTTAAAAACTAGTGCTAGGTCGGCAAGCAATACACAGTAGAACGATTGGGAGGAAGCATAAGAAAACTATTTTTACGTCAAACCTACCTACATACATAAATCTTTTCGTGAATAAATTTACGCCAATTGCCAACCAAGCCACCATTGTGGCTCCGAGGAGGCAATTTAGAAAGGATAACTACAGTTACATTTTTTGCTATATTTCTCAATACAATTACTCATTATAGCTTTCGATTATATTTTTATCGACATCCCTAATTTTCTAGATTAATTTAACGATATACATATTAGAGCTCTGCTTGAATTCATTCAAACTTCTAGCCAAACAGAGTGCAGCAGATTTGAATATTCTACTTCACATACAAAGCACTAAGCGTTTGGAATTTTGTAAGTTATAAATATATACATTTTGTTTTAAATTTTCTCAGGGACCGCAAATAACAGGGATTTTTTTTTTTTTAAGTCACCTTATCCAAATATTTTTAAGTTTGAAATAAAAGTAATTTCCTGATAATAAACAAACCGCTTATCCAAATTAAACAAATTTGGTATCAAATTAAAGTGGACGAAAATAGCTTTTTTAAGAAATAACGAAGGTTACCACCTCTATTTATATTTTTTTTTCATAATTTAATACAAACTAAATTCATATACCTGACCCAAGGTTTGTTCTATGGTAATTAAATAACATTTTTTATTGAAATATTTTCCAATAGATGGCTATCTATTTTAGTCCTCTTTCATTTGATACCACACTTGTTTAATTTGGATATGCGGTTTGTTAATTATCAGGAAACGACTTTTATATAAATATTTGGCCACGGTGACTTAAAAAAAAATAACTGTTAGTTTCGGTCCCTGAATTTTCTACCTTCAGATGAAAGAATGTGAATAAATGAATGAAACACATTCAAATCATTCAAACTCATTTCGGTTATACATACGTACATTTGTACATAAGTATGTACATAGAACAAATATTTTTGGATATTCATACAAAAAATTGTGATTTATTTCAATTCAATTTATTTTCACTTTGTTTGATTATTGTTGTGTCAGCACACATATCGGAACAGGTATTCACTCAAATTCAAAGAAAAATGTGAAGCCAAAACCATTCATTCGTTTTGTATATGAATAATTCATAAGTCGTTCTGAATGAAATTATGCAGCCCTCTAACACATATGTATTCGTTTTAAGCTTTACTATTGTAAGGATTCTACGCACATTTATCGATATTGTCGTTGACCGTTAAAATTGAATGTTTATTTTTCCGATCTAATTTAACCGTTTTATATGACTTTACTTTTTTCGAACACGAATAATCGTTGTTTCTGGATTTCTATTCTTTCGACCAATTTTTAAATGTTATTTTTGATTCTTTTTTTTTCGATAATATTATAAAAGCTATTTTCAGATTTAATTTTTTATATCATAAAAGATTTAAAGTTATGGAAAAAATATAAATCCAAATTAACAATAATTTTTTATCTGAAAAATAAAAGTAAAAAAATTAACGATTTGACAAGTATCAAAAAATTAAAAATCGTGATATTTAAAGGTTATTTTCGTTCCCTGGTATTAATCGCTGCCGCAATCGATCGATATTTTCATCCATATAGTTTTCAATCGACACTGTTACCAATAGTTTGCAGCATTTATCGATATCGTCTCAGATACACAAACATATAAATTAATCGATGTTCTTGTCAAAGTTTTATCGATGTTATTATCAATATTCAAAGAGATAGTGTTCACTACATTAATAAATATACATAGCTATCGATTTACTTTTCAATTTTTATCTACAATTTTATTTTATGCTGCATATATGTATTCAATAATCGCTATTGTTATCAATATCATTTTGACAAAGAAATATTTTCTACCGTAGTAAAACATTTGATAGGGAGATGTATGAAATACATCACATACTTATGGACAATGGTGATGGTTATTTGAAAAAGAGGTGCAACTAGGGATGCAAACGATGCATCGATATTAGCCATATCGATGATTTTTTTGGTCGATATTTATATTTTTATCGCGATGTTTTGAAAACCGATATATCAATATCGACGATATTTTTTTTCGATACTACGAACTATTTGTTTCATCTGGCTATTTGTGATGTATTCAAGTTTACGTTTTATTGTTTTCCTTTAAGTATTTATCTACGCAATAAACAAACTCGTTTTTTGTTTGAATTATTTTATTTTAACATTTACAGAATTAAGTGGTGACAAGGTGTCAAGTCATTTTTGATTTAATTCTTCAGGGGAGACGTCAGTCAGTCTGCATCAAAAACTTAGTTTTGTAAAAAGTGAACTTGGCACGACCTTTTCGCCTTTAGGTAGCGATATGTATTAGACTCCTGCGCAATTCCATTTAAACGGCCCAACAAGACATCCGATCGCCGCGCAAATACTTTCCATCCCCTACTTTCATCGTTCGGGTCAATTGTGAGTAAGCATAAACCAGTTTCAGCCAGCGTACATAAACTACCGATCAATAGCAACACGCGTAGAGTATTTACTTTGCCTTCCGCAACTACTGCGAGTAAAAGGTATTTGACAGTAGAGTACTCTACTGGTAGTACTTGAGTATTTTCGAAGAAAACATACATTTGTGGCAAGAATGATAGAAGAATTTTCTGGATCGCTAAGGACAGGAATGTAGTGGAGCGATGAAGAGGGCGACGAGCAAAACGTACTTTCAACTAAAATGCTGATATACATACCTAAGTACATATGTACGTATGTGCATAGATACATACATATGTATGTGCATAGATACGTATGTGCATAGATACGTATGTGCATAGTACGTATGTGCATAGATACATATATATGTAAGTGTCCGCATATATTTTTTCTCGTCACTAGTTCTGTCGCTTCACTGCAGCAAAACCAAGTTGTGGGGAAAACCCTGACGATATGCGTACAATTGAAACCATGGGTTTGAAGATAGCGCAAATTGATGTGAAAGTTTCAATTTCATATTAAATATATTTATGTATGCATGTACATATGTACATACATATGTAAAAATGTAGTTTCGATTTAAAACAATCGGATAAAGTTTTTCTTTCGCCATTCATACACCTCTAATTTTAGTATTTATTAAAAAAACTCAATGAAATTCAAAAACTCTATCTTGCATTTGGTTTTACTCAATACCAATTTGAGCTGTCGCAGTGTTATCAAAAAAAAAAAGTTATCAAAGAGGTTCAGAAGGCGCAGCAGTTGAGCGCAACCGTTGCTAAACAAAAATCAGTGATCGTTATGCGTCTTTTGAACGACTTCATACATTAGCTGTCAAATCAACTCTCAAAGGTACACACCAACATGTTGTCTCAAATGATCAGAAAAATATTACGATCATCTAACACGCAACTATTCAGTTGATCAGAAGTACGCAACAACGCGTTCAGAAGGTGCAATCGCACCAGTTACTGAGCTGTTTCGCCTTCTGAACGTGCCAAATGAAAATTCGTTTCTCTTGAAATCAAGTTATATGGCTGCGTATGTATGTACATATGTATGTACATATTCCGAAATTTTTTTTATTTGTAAAGGCTCTCAAGAAAAACTAAAAATTCATATAAAATTACGCACAATAAATGGAAAATAAATTTTCTTCTATAAAAAATTTCTTAAATCAGTATGCAGCTCTTAAGAAAAAAATGCTCGTACATCTCGTCGCTACCATGTCCAACTATCGAATGTGAAAATCGGCACTTTTCAAAATTTTGATTTGCCACTAATAATTTTATTTCGTATAGCAGCATTGCTTAAGTTATTGTTTTTGACAACTTATTTGTTGGTTAATGACTGCAAATAGTTTTATAGAATATTAGAGACGAGAAATAATACTTTCATAAAAATTTAAGTACATACATAGATTTAAAAAGCTGCTTGATTACAAAAGTTTTATGAAAATGTCACATTAAACAACTGTCTAAATCTACGTTATTTTTTATAAATACGGCCGTAAACATTTCCTTACATCGTCGACTTCCATATTCTATTTTTACTCTTTCAATTTCACTGACCAGCGTTGCAAACGATATCAACTAGTAGGCTAACAACCAGAATTTAAATTTAATACGCAAGTACTTACCGTACTACAAGTATACAGAGAGTAGATTTGCTACTCCCTTTTGGCAGCAGCAAATATCTCTCGTACGCGATGAGGGAAAGTAGAGTACGTACTTTGGTGGAGTAATAGCAAGTACGTCAAGTATTTACTCTCTCAACGCCAAGTAGTGTATGTATGCGGAAAAAAAAGTAACAATGTGTTGGGAGTAGAGTACAATGCAAGGAGTACTTATTGAATGAAATGCGGCAAATACAATTGCGCTGGACTCTAATATGTATACATTTTTATGGACACTATAATTGTACATAGCAATTTATATACATTTATGTAAATGAAAATATCCTAAAAAAATCTTAAACCGATATTCAATATCGATAGAGTATAGAATATCACCAATATCGATGATTATATGAGCGATATTGCATCCCTAGGTGCGACGCCTCCCATAAATACTGGCACTTTTATAATGCATATTTTTTAAACGGTTCCGTGGTCTCGCCATATAAGTGAAATCTTCATACAGAAAATCTCTGGTAGTATTTTAGATAAGGTAGTGGAATTTCTTATGAAGATTTAACGAATTTCGGAGTTAATGGAAAAGGAGCGTGGCAACTAAGATATGATCTAAAATTCTCGCGATGCAATGCTCTGGAAGAATTTAATGTTAATTGGATTATGTAAAATTGGAAATATTAAAGGCAGGGCGTGGCACCTCCCGGAAATATACACGTTCACGCGGCGGATCTCTGGGGCCATTTTAAGCTTAAAGGGATTGATATCTTTAATATTATCATAACAAAGTCTACAGTGAAGACAAGATTATATAGCTTCATAATTTTAAACGCCCTAAAAACCTTAACTCGCTTGGAAAAATTATACAGATATAAGGTTTGTTCGTCGAAAATCCAGCAAGAATTATCCAACACTCAAAATATCAGAGAGTAAGAAAAAATTCTCTCAAATTCTCTCTCATGTTGAGAAACTTGCAAATTTCTGCACGAACGCAAATTTGCAGTAATTTGCAAGTTTCGCTGCCAGCTGGCGTCCACGGTTGCATTTCAAAAATAAAAATTTTTATAGAATTTTTAAAATTCTTTCGGATGGCCAAAAACAGGATATACATGTATATTTCTTGTTGTTCTGACTTTCTTTAACATACATTTCAATTTCTTCATCGTACTAGCTGTTGGGTTTCTTAAATCGACTCTGGTTGCAATTGCATTCCGATTGCGAATACCATTTTTTTCAGCCGAATTAAGTTCAAATCATTGGAATTAACTAAATTAATTATATCAACAATTATTTACTTCCTTTTTTCATAAAAAAATCGCTCGTGTTTATAAATTTTTAAATTTAACGAACTAATTTATTCAAATTATTGTAGACAAAAATGCAACCATGCGCCACAACCACATGTTTTTCGTGTTTCCAAATTCTTGCTGGCAAAATTTTTTCCAGCAAGAATTTGCAACTTCTCTCCAAGAGAACTGTCACTTTGCTCTCACAATTTTTGAGTGTTGGATAATTTTTTGGTCTGCACGAACGCGATTTGGGCAAAAATCGTGATAATTCGTACAAATTCGTACAAATTTTTTGCTCGACGAACAAACCTATAGTAAAATGAGAGCAGAAAAATAATATAACATTTAAAAATTGTTTGGCATATTTGTATAAAAACGTGGGGTGAATCCAGCGGGTGTAGCCTAGTATTCAATAAAACTCACCCCAAACTAGGCATGTTAAACAGAAAAGTGCAGCTATACAAAATGTAACTGAAATCGAAATTTTCGTACGAAATCCTGCTGACCTGCTTACTAGATATTCCGTTATTGATTTGTTGAAATTTGGCCAGATTTAATTTGTTTATAGCCAGACTGGGCGTCCAAACATACATATGCATGTGTATGTGTATAAAAGAACTACTCACAAATTCACTGATAAACCAACAGTTGAAAAGCAATGGATTTCCTACGGGCTCCATTAACTTATTCAGGTTAATGTAAGTACTAGACCACCAAATACAGGCATATGTATGTATATGTAAAGCCACACACATTTACATATGTAAATATATACATACACGCATAAATACATGCGTTTATATGATCTAGGGTTACCATTGTAATTGTTCGAAGGACATGGTACCTATATACATATGTATGTGTATGGTAGGCTGTGCTGCTCTCTAAAAGAGTCTACAATACATTCAACAGTTAATTTTGACGCATTGACTTACATGTGAAAGAAACAACAGTACGTCAATGTGTTGTACATATATTTATCAGCATAGTCGTGTTCGGCTATTTGAATGTTTTATGTATTTAATAGTGATTCAGTTTCCCAGATTGTTCTAATTCAAAAGAGAAATTGTTCTAACAGAGAATAACTAGCTGCGAAGGCAGTTCCGACGAGATAAGTTGAAAATGTGATTTCCGAAAGGTGTTGGTTACAATTTAAAGAAGATGTTAATATTCAAATCAAAAAGAGTGGCAATGTTGTACGAAGAGGGGCTAAGGCAAAAGCAAAAGTAACTTGCGGGAGCTGATTATGTCACGTTTAAAAATTACTGGTGTAACTTAGCACATGTCGGTGCTATGATATCAATTTCAATAAATGTGTATAACGATAAATTTGTCGATTGCTATATCCATAATTAAATCGCTAAGTTTGTTTGTCGATAAAAGTATCAATGCATATGTTGAACACCTGGACATATACATAGCTCGATAACAATATCGATTTTTGAAACAAAATAATGTCATCGATAGAAGTATCGATAAATATATTGACCGCGATGTTAATTATGGCATATACTTACATACGTATCTGGAATCGAAAATATCTCGGAAAATAACTGCAATTGATTCGGATTAAGTTTTAGAGTTAATTCATAAACTGAATGAGGATCAGGCGCATCTTCGATGACAACACTGATCTGCACCGCCAGCTATTTGCTATTGTGAATAAAATAGTCGAGTAGGGAGAGTTACGCACTACAATTCGGTAGAGCCCAATTTGGATCCCAATTACTACCAGTTTTCAGAAAAAAACAACTTTAATTTTTTACTTGTCAATGTTATTGTGGCTTGTTAACATTTTATTTTTTAATATTTTTATTGAGATTTGTACCACGAACCTGCTGAAGTCTAGAAAAAAAGAAGTCTGATGAGGAGATGTGGTGATCTCCGAAATAGTGCCATAACTTCTACCGCTTAGACTTTGTTGCTTTTTCAATTTTTCCTAATAAACAATCGTGGTACAAAGCTCAATAAAAATATTAAAAAATTTAATTTTTTACCTTTTTACTTTTATTTTATTTATGTACATGCCTTTACTTTTCATTTTTATTTTGTTTATATATTTTTATTTTACTTTGTTTTATTTTATTTTTTCAATTTAAGTTAGGTTTTCACAGCCAATTTCACGAAAGCAGTCTAAATGAAAAATTATTTTAATTTTTTGAATTTTATGTGGAGTAGTGAGAGTTACGCACTACAATTCGGTAGAGCCCAGTTTGGATCCCAATTGCCACCAGTTTTAAAAAAAAAACACAACTTTAATTTTTTACATTTTTACTTTTATTTTATTTATGTATATAGCTTTACTTTTCAGTTTTATTTTGTTTATATATTTTTATTTTACTTTGTTTTATTTTATTTTTTCAATTTAAGTTAAGTTTTCACAGCCAATTTCACGAAAGCAGTTTAAATGAAAAATTATTTTAATTTTTTGAATTTTATGTGGAAATTTATAGAAAATAAAAAATCATTTGACATTTAAATTGCTGGTGAAACCGGCTGTTAGAATTTAATTTTTGTTAAAAAAATTTACCTCAATTAAGATTACATTTAGAAAATGAAAAAATAATAAAAAAAGAAACTAAAAAAGAAATAAAAAAAAACTTCTCTGGCTATGGGATACGAACCCTATCGCGACTCGATTAATTTTCAATACTGACGTCTGTCGGGGTACAATTTTAACCAGATCAACTGCTCCGTTAATCCGGATTAATGTTGTCGTCTGTCTATGCTATAATACTAAGATAACGTATTCTTTTTTGACCAAAATGCTTCTCTCAATTAGTCATGATTGTCGCAGCTGTACCAACGCTGGCCCTCAAAACTGGATGAATAGTGTTTTGTTTCTAAGATTTATAATGTTTTCCAAGCTAAATTTTTTTTTGTTATTTTTTTTATAAAAAAGCGCTTCATGCTTTAACCAACTTTTAAACTTTATGCAGAATTCAGAAAGATTCAACAAATTTTAGGGCAATACAGGATGAGTACTCCGATACGCGTTAATCGATGGCGGGGTAGTATTGTGGTATGCACGAACTCCTGTTTTACCGCTTTCTTTCGGAAAAATTTTGAGTGAAGTTTATAAATTTTTCAACCTACTTAACATTTTTTCAGGCCGAGTCCAACACATTTGAGAGAACAGCAAAACTCGCGAGCATGCTGGATTTATCAATCAAATATCCAACGAAAGGACATGTTTTATATGAAATACATATTTTTATTTTTCAGCTCTAGAAAAAAAACCAAAGTCTTAACTTGTTTGTCAAAGTTTTAAAGAGATTCGGTGGAAAATAATATGAGTTTCAACTTGGGAATTATAGACTAACAAAGATTGGGTATGGTGTTAACTGAGAGAAATAAAAAGCGCACGTGCGGCATTTAGTTAGAACGATAGAGACAGTAATCTATTTGTATTTCTATACCAAGTTCCTATAAATTTTTGTATTCCGAAATGTTCGTAAAGACAAAATGATATCAATGCAGTGAATTTTTTGGAATATTTTTTATAACAAAAGCAAGAGACAACAGTGACAACACTTGACTTTATTAACTCATTGATTTAATGACACATAAAAACCGCAATTTTTTTCTTATCATACACGCAAGTACATACATATGTATATGTATCTGTGTTTGTATATATAAGTATGTATGCACATATGTATGTCTAAATTTTCGCACGCTTTCGAACACAACTCGCACGGTCGACAAACTAAACTGAACGACAAATTAATTTATTTCTCAAATATCCAGCATTTTCGTAAGGTTATGACGTTTTTTTGGTTCAAAATACAAATAGTACAAGCATTAAATTAAAAGCTAAAAATTTAAATTTGAAATTTTGAATAAAAAAATAAGAAATACTTGACCACCTTTTGCTTATGCTATAAAATGCAAATTGTGTCTTCCTTACTAAATTTTGTTATTGTTTTTCTTTAATTGATGCCAGACACACACTTTCTTTGTTTTCTGTCCGCACTTAAGTGTTCCTTCAGAGGAGGAAATGAAGAAAAAACAGAAATTGTTTGCCGACATTTGATTCATACATTTGCAACAAGGCATTTTTTTTTTTTTAATTAAAAGCTTCCCTATAATATGTAGATGTGTATGTGAATGTGTACATTATTTATTAAAAACTTTCTGTGTATTTATTTTTGTTTTTATAATTTTTAATATTGAACAGAATTGTTTAAATAAAATAAATTTCGCTGTCAGCGACTAAGTGATGGAAATACTTTTTATAGGCATATGTACAAAAATACGTACTACATATATATAGTTGTATGCCTTTTGAAAGGAGTTTCTGTTGACCCTTGACAAATTCGGTAACAAAACATTACACTGCAGATTAATAAAATTTGTTTAATAACTTTAAATTCTATTCAAAAATTTGCCTGGTTTAAAGCTTACTAACAGCCAGTTTCACCAGCAATTTAAATGGAAAATAATTCTTTTATTTTCTGTCAATTTCCATATAAAATTCAAACAATTAAAATCATTTTTCACCTAAATTGGCTGTAAAACAATTTTTATTTGTTAGTGTAATGTATACATATTTGATTGAATGCAATAATTTGAAATTAAGTTTTTAGTATTTAGGTGGCAACTCTCGTTTTGAAGATTCGTCTGGATTGAGGTATCCTTAAATACATAATTTTCGCTAGGCACTTGTATTTGTAATTTTAAGCTTAATTTAATTCCCCCACCGTAATGGTTATGATCTTTATAATAAAAATCATACTTTAACCGTTAAAACTGAATTTTATATTTTCCGATCAAATATAACGGTTTTATGATTTTTAGTTTGTCGATCATATTTTAACCGTTATTCTCAGATTTGATTTTTTGGGACAATTAGCCATAAAAAAAAAATTAAAATTAAACATTATTTTTCACCGAAAAAATAAAAATCACAAAATAACGATTGAGTTTCAACGAACAAATAAAACCCCAAGTTTAACGATTATTAATAAAAAAAATAACAGCTTTGCTATGATCTAAAAATAATGATTTTTTTCGTCCCTTAACCGATTTTATAAGAGTTGGCAATTTTGATCAAAAAACATTTAGTAAAGATTTCCCAAAGGTGACACCGGATTTTTTATTTATTTTTTATTTTTGTCTTTTATCGGTTCATATAACTTTTAGGTTTTTCAAGCTCACTGTATTATAAGTATATCTTTTTAAAATTCATCGATTAATATGATGTAATGTGGAACGATTTTCCGTCATCCCTTGTCAAATTTTACTGGGACACAACCCGGTTTCGGCGTCGTGCCATCGTCAGTGTCATTTGTGTCAAGTATCACACGAAAATTTTGCTGAGTTTGGGAAATGAAGGAATTGGGGCATTATACTAAAGTCTAACTTGCAACTTTAGATATTATTAAATAGGGGAAGTCGGGGTATTCTTTGACACACTTTATTTTGATCGAAAACTCGGAAAAAACTTTCTTTTTCTATAAATTGTATAGCTTGGTAGTATGAGAAATAACCTTTCTTTTGCTATCAGCAGTTTGATCAAATTTTAGTAAATTATGCATGTTATTTCAGTTGGCACAAAAATTGTGTTTTTGCACTTTTGGAAAATCTCGGGGAATCATTGGACAGTTTGTAAATCTCTTAAAATGAAAATTATTGATGGAAGACATTTATTAATAAACGAAAACGAAAAAAGACATCATAATTAATAGCGCAGTGAACACCCCGAAAAGGTTCAGCGGCACACGTGCTGGTACGACCGCGTCGAAATTGAGTTAATCAGCAATGGATGGTTCTAATCGAAGTTGAATAATCTTCTGGTAATTAAGTTCAATTTTTGGGGAAAGATTCTTCTTGACATACAACATATTGAGCTGTCAACACTATGTGAACTAATTTTCATTTACTTATTTCTTTATTCGCTGCTACCGCCTTGATTGGAGTGAGGCGGAAATTGCATACGCTGTACATGTGAAAAATCTTAGGTTTGGGTATGCGAAACGAATACGAATATAAATCGATAACGATGACGATCGCAATATCGATAACTATATAAACATAGCACTATGGATAAAGTTTCGCACATAACGATGATGCTATAAATAACGATAGCAATATCAATTACGATAACACTATGAATAACGATTACGATAACAATGTTGAAAATGATATCAATAACCTAATATTAATATTATAACTACCGTCACTATCATCATCCAGCACATTTTAATAAATGACGTAAATAACCTTTAAATTAGTTGCAGAAAAGTTGAGTAGCATTTTAACAGAAAGCTGGAACTTGAATAATAATATTATTCTATTATTACAGCTATTCGTTTTTGTAAAAACATACATATATTTACACACATATGTCTAGCCGGGAATTTCCATGAAGATGACGACATATGTACATGGGAATGTGTTTAAATAAAAAAATAAACCGAAATTCATATTTGCTCAACTGTGCCAAGTATTTCAATTCAACATGTGATAATTGCAATTGCAATGGACACTTATGTATGTATGTATGTGTGCTATGCTTGTATGTACCTTTTTAAGTAGACTAGAGTGCCAGTTACTGTCGAAATTCGACCGCTTTTCTAGTTTTTAAGAGCAAGTCGTTTAACTGATAACCTACAAAGTTACTCATAGAAAATCTCCTGCTTTGGAACTAAAACGTGTCTACAATATTTTGTATATTTGAAGGTCTTTTGTGGACTTCTGCATGACTTCGAATTGACTTGATACATTCTAGTTTATAGATAAGTAATTTTATACATATCGATAATAGATGAAGTTCAAAAACACTAAAATCCGATAACTCAGCAAAATTCGATAATTCGACTAATTTCAAAAAAATTTCGATTACTGTGACAACTCAGAAATGTATATATGTATGTATGTTGATATATATCGATAGCTCGGTTAATTTTGATAGCTCAATATTTTTCGAAAGCTGTCGAGAAATTTCGATAACTCGTTAAACTCTGCGTGTATTTCGTGATTCAAGCGAGTGTTCTTTTGTAGCTCAGTTCCAAAAGAATGCCCCCATTATATATGTAGATATTTGCAAGTAGCGCCTTTGAATTATTACTTCTCTTCGGCAATCTCGTTTTTTTTTTATTTACGGCCTGTCTATATAGTTATTGATCTTTTTATCAATATCACTGCCGGCCATAACGTCATCGAAATTGCCTAGGATGGGTTAGTTGGAAGTTATTGTCCGCAACCAAGTCAATGAGGTACATTTAAAGTACGTTTATATACACAGTGAAACCTCGATATAATAGGTCCCCTGAAAAAACAAGGATGCGTAATTTCTAATTAAAAAATGCTCCATAGATACATATAACGAAGAAATTTTGAGCATAGCCCCAGACCTTATTGTACTAATGATTTTGCAATAAATGAAATGAAATAAAATCTTCGGATTATATTGTTAAGGTCCCATAAGCAAAAGCATCTACATACATAACGAAGTTGACGGTTAAAGTCCCGTTGCCAAAAAAAAACCGATTCTATACTTATAACAAGTATTTTAAAAAATGTTGCATTTTTCTTTGTACCGAGGTTTACATTTTCTATAAATGCATATAACGAAACTATAGTTATAACGAATCAGTTATTCAACCCCTTCAACTTTGTTATATCGGGGTTTCACTGCAAATATAATCACTTTCGTATCGCGTTCAAATTTGTTTTAATTTTTTCTTTGTGCCACTGTGCACTAAATATATTTCACTTGAATGTTTTATTAAAAATATATTTGCGAAACTTTTTCGTTGCCAGTGTCTAATTTTTGTTTTTACTTTCACAATTGACAATTCTCTTCTTCTTTGCAAAAATAAACGATAAAACTAAGTTGGTCAATGAAAAGTTATCGGTTTATTCTCAGATTGTTTTATAATTTCGAATTTACGTGGAAGAATTTTGTATGGCTGATCTGTTTCTTTTTTTACCAATGAGGAAAAACTCTTTTAGGCGCACTTTGCCTTTGTGATACCGAAAGGGAAAATGTTCTGACTCTAGAGTTTGTTATCGAATCTTTTTTTTCGAAACTTGTGAAATGTGTTTATCGCCATATTTTCGTTAAATTTTTTCCGAAAATCGTGTTAATCATTCTATTTTTTTAAATTCTTTTTCCAGAATTTTTTTCTCTCAATATTTTCAGAATTTTCTCTAAAATAAGACATTACTAAACGCCTAATAGCCCATTTACACCAAGAACTTAACTGCAGTTAAGAGCTCAGGTAAATGCAAATAACGTTAACTTGGGTGGTAAGCAAAGTTTATTTCTTACTTTTTGCTTTCGATTGCTTGTTCTTAATATAAGCAATTATCCCCTTTTAGTTGTAATCTCTTTTTATACCCGAGCGCACTTGTGCACAAGGGTATGTTATTTTTGTTCACATAACGGTTGTTTGTAACAGCCAAAACGAATCGAGCTAGATAAAGACAAATGTATACATAAATGCTCAGAATGAATAGAGAAGTCGATTAAGCCATGTCTGTCTGTCTGTCCGTCCGTCCGTGTACACGATAACTCGAGCAAAAATTGAGATATCTCAACGAAATTTCGTATGTAGGTTTCCATTTATCCAAGGTAGGTTGGTATTAAAAATGGGCGAAATCGGACTGTAACCACGCCCACTTCCCATATAACGGTAATTTTCAGAAATACGAAAACTGCGATATTTTAGTAACTACTGAGGCTTATTCACTCAAAATTGATATTTACAATAAATTTTAGACGAAAAATAAGAATATTATAAATTTTTGGAAAATGGGCGTAACCACGCCCACTTATGGTTACATGTGTATATCTTGGTAACCGCTGCACCAATTTCTTCCAAACTTGGCACAGCATACCAAATAGCCGAAAATTTTTAAAATCAGACAATAACCACGCCCACATCCCATATAACGGTAATTTAGAGAAATACAAAATCTTCGATAAATCAGTAAATGTTAAAGCTAGTTTATTCCAAATTAATGCTTGCAACAATTCTTTACCGAGAAATACGTTTATGGTAAAATTTTGGAAAATGGGCGTGGCACCGCCCACTTATGATCACATATATGTATCTCGGTAACCGTTCTACCAATTTGTACCAAACTCGGAATGGTTATTGTGCGTGCCACATAAAAGCAAAACGTTGAAAATTATTGAAATCGGACTAAAATTGAGGCCGCTTTTCATATAACGTTAAATTTCAGAACTGCTTGAAACTTCAATATTTCGAAATTTAAGGACTCTAATTTACTAATCTACTAATTTAATACTTCCGCCGGGTATTTAATATTCGGCTCCGCCCGAACTTAGACTTTCTTACTGGTTTTCAATAGACATAAACTGCAGTTAATACTTGGTGGAAATGAACTATACAAAGCACTGCAACTGCTTAAAAGTGCAAATTATGTACACCTATAGCCAAAATAATAGAAACAAGACATTTTGACTATTTTTCTTTTATTTGTTTAGAGTTCATTGATTTTTTTATATAGTTCATTACACTGTACAGCACTCGGCTGGGTATTGGACCAAACCAACTTTTCTTAAGAGACTTAGTCATAAGTAAAAAAGTGATTTCCCCGTTTTTCGAAGTTAGCCTCTGAAATCGAGATATGGGCCTTCGAAGTTCGAAATTGGACCTTTGGCAAAAAATTATTTTTAATCATTGCATATAAAATGCAAAAAAAAGTAAAAATACCGACGTGGTCCGCCATTTGCTCTTATTTATATGGTATATAAATTTTTTTGTGAAAACTTATTATACAGGTGCTATAACGGGTCAAGGGTCAGATCTTCGATAAATTAAAATAAATTCGTATTGTTGTAAAAGTGATTTAACCCCCTTTCTTGTGATATGCATATTTGTATACGTGTATACTTCGTATATAAAAATTTGAGAAAAAACAATTTAAATGAAAAAATAACTTTTTGGTATAAAAAAATATTTTAAGCGAAAAAATTAGTAACCGAATTTAAAAAATTGGTATCGTTGTAAAGGCGATTAAGCCCCCTTTCTTCTTATATGCATATTTGTATACTTCGTGAATACAAATTTGAGAAAAAAACACTTAAAAAAAGGAAAAAATACCAATTTTTTCGTATAAAAAATATGTACAAAAAAATTACTAATTAATAATACAACTGAATACCGTATTTAAATAAAACAAATAATTATTAGTGTTTTAAGCATTAATTCATCTTGTTCACCCACAGTCCTGTTAAAAATAAAGCAAAAGTATATGTAACAGAATTCTAAGGCATATAAAAATATAAAAACACCATGGTTTTTGACTTTTTTACATAACAGGTTATATATAAAAATTAAAGGTAATTTTCTGTTTTATTTAAATAAAGTATTCAATTGTATTACTAGTTAGTAATTTTTTGTTTAAATTTTTTTTATAAGAAAAAATTGGTATTTTTTCTTTTTAAGTGTTTTTTCTCAAATTTTTATATACGAAGTTTACAAATATGCATATCAGAAGAAAGGAGGTTTAATCGCCTATACAACGGTATCAATTGTTTAAAAATCGGTTGGTAATTTTCTTGCTTAAAATATTTTATTGTATAAAAGAAAGTTATATTTTCCTTTAAATGTGGTTTTTGTCAAATTTTTATATACGAAGTATACAAATATGCATATTACAAGAAAGGTGGTTGAATCACTTTTACAACGATACGAATTTTTTCAAAATCCGTGCTTTTGCTATTTATCTATCTAAGGTGTTAAAAATCGCATGGATCTTCGAAATTTTTTTTTATAAAATTAACGAACACTACAGAAAAGAAAGAAAAATAGGCAAAACTGGTGAAAATTTCGTATTAGTAATTTGGCAATAGGTGTACATATGTAAATAAATTTAAGATTACTTTTCTTTTCACAAAGGAAAAACAAGTATATCTATGTAAATCTTTCACGACGGGCACAGCTACAACGAGAAATAATATCTGAATTTAAGGCCGAAAAGCAGCAAAAAACTGAGAACAAAAAGAAATATTGCACACTTAATGCTGCCAACTTTTTTATTTTAATTGTTTTTCGTTGCGTGCGTAAGGCAATTCAAAGAATCTGCGTAAAAACTGAGTATCCATCGATGGAATTGAAAAAAAAAAAAAATACTGCATTGCAGTTGCCTTTTTGGATAAAATCCAAAGTTATAATAAAGTACATGGAAAACCTATGTACATATGAATGTATATGTATATGTATATACGTGTGTACATACCCCGCAGTGAAAAGCCGAACCAGTTAGAAAAGAGACCAGTTCATTAACTAATACATATGTGCGTACCAGTTAAGACAATTTCGAGGAACTTAAGCGTCCAAAATTGAATTAACTTTTTAAAAATTCTTAATGATTCATTTAACCCATTTCGGAGTGCTAGACATATCGCATGGCGTCGGTTTTCATTTAATCAAATTTCAAATCTCCCTGTACCGCTAAAAAGATTCCAACTTCCAAAAATAAGACCTTATTGCACGTCTATGTAGGATCCCAGTTCTTCTCATTTTGGCCTTCAAAAAACTAGATGGCACCCTTATTAAAAATATTATAATAATATAAGACCTTATTGCACGTCTATGTAGGATCCCAGTTCTTCTCATTTTGGCCTTCAAAAAACTAGATGGCACCCTTATTAAAAATATTATAATATTATAATAATGATAATTATCAGCCTAAAGTTTTCTTAAAACTCTTTCGGTTGAGACTATTGTATAGGTTGTGTATAAGTAAAATAAATTCGACTTTTCTAACAGGTGGCGACCCCTTTAAAAGTACTTTCAAACTAAAATCTTTTTATCGTCTGGAATTTTTATACATATTACAATTAACTGATGAATTAAATTGAATTTGATTTTTTAAGCCCATGGCAATTCTCCTAAATACAGTTAAGAAATAAATTATTTTCAAACCCATTTAGATTGATGCCATCTTTATAAAATCCATTTAACTTATTAAATAACTTGAATTGAATTTTGCAAAAGGTGGCAGCCCTTTAAAATTCGAAATGCTCCATTTAAAGATTTTTCAACACTCGTTCGTTTGATACCCATATTTTAAAATTACATGTAACTTATGCATAATTAAACTAAATACGGCTTTCAAAAAAGGTGGCAACCCTCTTTAAATATAGTTCAGAAATAAAGGATTTTAAACCCATTTCCATTGATTGGCAACCATAGTTTAGTAATTCATTAGATAATTTTGATTTAACCTTTTTGAACTGGGGCAACCCTCAAACACATCAAAAATATTCTAAATTGTCACACTATATATTTCTGAAATCTCTTTCGTTTGACATCCATTTTTAATATTTCATATAACTTGGGTATAAAATATTTAGTTCGAATTCTCAATTAGGTAGCAACCCTCTTCAAAATATTTCCAAACTACTACCTTCTTAAACCTCTTTCGTATGACACCCATATAGTGATACCTTTAATTAAAATTGAATTACATTTTTTAAACTTGTGGCAATACTCCTACGCGTAGTTAAGATAAAAAGACTTTTCAAAACCATTTCGATAGATACTCATATTGTAACAATTGATTAAACTTTTAAAATAATATGAGCTTAATTTCTGAACAGGTGGCAACTCTCGCCGAAAAAGTAAAACCTTATTAAACATCCACACCCTAAACCCTTTAATTTGACACCTCACATTCGAAAATCGAACGAATGGTACGGATCTGAAGGCATTTATTTTAAATAACTTGAGTTTAATTATTTAACAGGTGTCAAATCCTTTCGAAAAAGTAAAACCTTACTACAGCCCAAACCCTTTAATTTGACACCCCATTTTTGAAAATTGAACGAACGGTGCAGATCTGATGACCTGGACAAAAATTGCCTTCGCGTATTATATATACTAGTGTTCGCCCAGCGGTTGAAATTCAACCGCTAAAATTAAGGATAGTTTATGTGAGTTGAAGTGAGCTGAAATAAAATTTGTTGGAATGGGTTAAGTGGAGGGGAGTTTAGCTTAGTACTTAGCATAACGTAACATAGAATAGCATTAGATTCAATAACATAACATATGTAGCATAACACATCACAATATAACATCGCACATTCTTCAGTTGTATTTCCTTTTTATCCCTATCACTTTCTTCCTCTCTATCTTTGTCTCTATCGCTTTTAATGTTTATGTTTATGTTTGTGTTTATCTACACCTTCATATTCATGTTCATGTTCATGTTCATGTTCAAGTTCATGTTCACGTTCATTTTCATGTTCATGTTCATGTTCATGTTCATGTTCATGTTCATATTCATCTTCATCTTCATCTTCATCTACATCTTCATCTTCATCTTCATCTTCATCTTCGTCTTCATCTTCATCTTCAACTTCATCTTCATCTTCATCTTCATCTTCATCTTCATCTTCCTCTTCATCTTCATCTTCATCTTCATCTTCATCTTCATCTTC
>NW_023460402.1:0-10731 GCF_013731165.1 Rhagoletis pomonella | reverse complement strand
CTTTCATCTTCATCTTCATCTTCATCTTCATCTTCATCTTCATCTTCATCTTCATCTTCATCTTCATCATCATCTTCATCTTCATCTTCATCTTCATCTTCATCATCTTCATCTTCATCATCTTCATCTTCATATTCACCTTCGTCTTCATATTTATCTTTTCCTTTATCCTGATCTATATCTTCATTCTTTTCTCCATTTACGTATTTACCCCCACCATTGTTATTAGGTTAGGTAGTTAAATTTCCCTTCCTCTTTTTCTTTATATTGTTTCTTTAGTGATATCATGTCATGTGTTGAAATTGGGTGTGGTGAGTTGCAGTGTGGTGGAACTGGGTGTGGAGTTACGGTGTTATGAATTCAGGTGTGGCGGTCTTAAGAGGTGTGGTGAATTTAGTTGTGGTGAGTTGAGGTGTGGTGAATTAAGGTGTGGTAGATTAAGGTGTGGTGAGTTAAGATGTGGTGAGTTAAGATGTGGTGAGAAAGTTGGGGTGTGGTGAGTTAAGGTGTGGTGAATTAAAGTGTGGTGGATTTAGGTGTGGTGAATTAAGGTGTGGTGAATTTAGGTGTGGGGAGTTAAGGTGTGGTGAATTAATGTGTAACGAACTCAGGTGGAGTAAGTTTTTAAGCGGTGGTGAGATGAGTTGAGGTGAGTTAAGTTAAGTTAAGGGGTTAAGTTAAGATAAGTTATCTTTATCCTTATCTTCATATTCATCTTCATCTTCTTCCTCGTCTTGGTCTTCATCTTCTTCTTCATCTTTATCCTTTCCTTTATCCTGATCTAAATATGTCCATTCTTTTCTTCATTTACATATTCAGCCCCACCATTGTTATTAGGTTAGGTATTTAAATTTTCCTTCCTCTTTGTCTTTATATTTAGGTTTCTTTACTTTTATTTTAATTTCTGTATTTATCCCTTTCTTCTTCTCCATACTCAAAATTATCTTCATCCTTGTTTGAGGCTAATCTATTCATGTACATACATACATACATCTTATTCCTAAACTGCTGCTTAGCACGTTTCTTTAATTCACTATCCATATTAAAGCATACATTTAGGAGGCATTTCCGCCCCAACCATGTACATGTATGGCATTGGTATTGGTGTGACTTTTGAATTGATTTTTTCGCTCTATTTTAAACTAATTGGAAATTTTAAAAATTGCCTGCACATCAGCAGCAAAATACCTTTCTAATGATATATAATTGTTTATACCTTAGAAGTACAGTTTAGCCGTAAAAGGGGTGTAAAGGAAACATGATTGCCTATTTATCATAGATAGATTACATATTAGGGTGGTCCAAAAATGCATGTGAAAAAGTAAAGTCGGAATTTTTATGGTCTCACCCCCTAGGATTGTTTTATACCGAAAAAAATATACCCATATTTTTTATTTTGAATTCAAAAAATATTTAGAGGTCGCTCAAAGCGCCCAAAGTCTTCTATGTATTTTATAGGAGGGAAAAACAACTTTTCGTAGAAATGGTATAGAATTCTCAAAAATCAATATTTTTTATCAGAAAACTCTGTTTATCTGCAGGAGATTCCCAGTGATAACACTCAATTGTTTAGTTAACCATTTTTTCATCGCAACTATAATTTATATGTCCGCGAAGAACCCACAAAAACTAGGCGAAACAATGAAAAATCGTTAGTATTAAAAAATGGTTAAATAAACAATTGGGCATTATTATTGAAGGCCTCCTGAAGAGAACCAGGGTTTACAGATCGAAAAATATTGGCTTTCAAGAATTCTATACCATTTCTACAAAAAGTTCGTTCTTTGCCATACAAAAATAAAAAATAAGGGTATACTTTTTTCGATATACAACAATACTAGGGGGTGAAAGCATTACAAATCCGACTTTAGCGTTTTTGGACCACCCTATTACATACACATATGCTAATAACTTACAAAATTTTTAAATAATAAAAACGATGAATTAAGTTGATTACAGCTTTTTGAATGTTATTCCTAACATTCGCACATTCGCATTCCGAAAATATGACATTCGAAACATCCCTAGTATGTATGTATCTATACCAAACGCTACAATGAGAGTAATTGCAAAACTAAATTATGCACATATGTAATTTTTATTTTGTGTAATTAATAAGTTATTTTTTTTTTGGTTTTCATGAATGGTTTTTAATGTTTATTTTCTACTTTGATAATAAAATGTTGTTGTAAGAAATCAATTATAACCCTTATTTATTTTAAGAGGTAATTTAAATTTGATATCCGAATATGTACATAAATCAAAAAAGTCAAGCCCTAATATGAATTGGCAATATTTTTCCACAGTAATCCACATGGTTTTCTATAGTATATATAACCAATTACTAAGTTTGCATATACATACATATATCTATGTACATATACGCACATTCATGTATAGTACATTTAAGTACCTAAATAGGGGTTTTTCAAAAATTAACCGGCTTTTCCATTTCATTATTTGTAAGTATGATATCAAGCAAACGTTTGCGAATCATTCCTGCGAATTTTGTCTCACCCGGCTGCGCACTTTATGCTTTTGTGTCGTTTGCACTCGCGCACAAAAGTAGAACAAACCCCAATACGACTAGAGTTTTCTTTGTTTGGGTTTCGGTTATGTTTTGCTCTCTGTAATGCGTGAAACGAAACAAAACAATACTATTCATTTCGTTTATTTTCGAACTCTGCGCACCACACCGTGTAGTATCGTCTCATCGGCGCATACAACCCGCAATTGTCAATAAAGTACAAACCCGCAACAAGGTCCTCAAGTCTCTAGCCGGCATGCCGATCTAGGCATACAACCACCAGACGTGGACGAGACAGAACTTCGTCTGCCTCGGGATACTCGGACCACAATAGCCCAACTGCGCTCTGGTTACTGCATCAGGTTGAACTCATACCTGAGCAGAATAAATGAAGATATGCCTCAAAGCTTCTCTTCGCATGCCCACTGAACCCCACACTACTGACACCCCTGTCCCTTCAGATTATATGTATATCGCAAAGCTCGAGAACGGCTGAACCGATTTTTTTCGAAATTTCGGACTCGGTGCAGACGTTCAAAGGATGGTTATAGGCTAACAAAAATCTCGATACATAAAAGAAGCGTTGAACCTCCCATACAAACCGAATCGCTGTCCCTAGTGCGGTGTTTTGTGTCGTCTGCAGCTTCATCCACTGCGTCCTACTAGTCCCCGGCGACCCCACTGGTCCTGCGTAATTTAAAAACCGGTCGGCCTATTGCCTTGTATATTGCCAGCAACTTTTCTTTGTCATTGTCCCAAAAACTTCCGGCTAGCGACTTGAGGACCTTGTTGCGGCTCTGTACTTTGTTGACAATAGCGGTTGCGTGCGCAGAGAAAGAGAGCGGACTGCCGAAGGTAACTCCGAGTATTTTGGGGTTATTCACCGTCGGAATTGGTGTATCATCGACGTGAATTCCCAGCGGTAGCCTGACCTCCTTCCAAGGCATAACCAAAATGTATTCAACAAAGTGTGCTTGAATTTGACATTACTCTCAGAAGAACCATCCTATAAAGTCAAACTGAAAAAATTTTGTATAAATTTTGAATTGATTGTTTATATTTTTTGGCATAATAATACCTTAAAAGAGAGCCTACCTGAGTTGTCAATCACACCTTGCTTAATACACCTTGGGCATAACAAGGTAGAAGTGATTTTGACATTTCTCTCTTTTTAACTGCGACTGAAATGTCAACTCTTAACCCTATACAATTAAAAATTCGAATTTTTTAGTTTAAATTTTCAATTGTGAGCTGTGCTACTGATTTTAAACACACAATAAAATGAATAGGATTTATGAGCGGTGTGCTGTGTGTGGCAAGACCCAGGACAACAAACTTTATTGTCAAGTGAAGCGAAAAAGGTGGGCGAATAGCTGCGGTGTTTCATTGGAATACTCTTCGTGTGTGTGCGAGAACCATTTTAGGGCCAGTGACTTTATATTTGTTGCCCATTGCAACTGAATATTTCTAAGCACTCTCGTTTGTACCTCTACCTTGCGATTTCCCAATGCTTCAATTATCCCAAGATTCGGCCGTACCTGAGGTGTGTGTGGACGAAGTTAGCTGTTGATGCACATACTCAAACTGAGCAAGTGTGCCATAAACAAGCACGACCGGATCCACGAGTACACTAACATACTATATAAGCACCCTTTAGGATCTTGAAATAGACTTACAGCACACCACAAACTAGACTACAAGTGATTGTAAGTAGTCCAAAGTTTGGTCCGAGCACATGTAAAATTCTATTTACAGTTAACATTGAATGTCCTAGGCTCGGACCAATTGTCCGCTTCTGCATTACATTGTAACCAATTTTAGATATAAAAAATAAATAAAATAAAACTTTTGCCAGATGCGATTCGAACCGGGGTTCTAAGATTTTCTAAGCAGATACTCTCTGTGCATGCCAACGACGCACATCAAAATTCGATGACTAAGTGTCTGCATATCAGTAAATCGTTAATTGTACCCGTTGTGCGGGTACCAATTTTATATACATTACATTTTATATACATTACATTAGATACAAAACTACTATACCTACGACTATATTTTTCGAGCAACTGGACCAATGTTTCCTTCAGGGCAAATGCTCCGCGAACACTAATGATAAAATTTGGTACATGCGTAACAAAGCTCGACTGAGTTGTCACTTCTACCTTGTTGAATATACCTTGCCTCCTTCGTCCAGGTGGTGAACAAGATCGCAGCTGATTTTTTTTTTATATATTTATTAACTTATTTATTTATTTACTTACTTTCGAACACAACTCATCAATTCCATTCCCAGTCGCCATGATCGAGCAATCGTCGGCGAAATACGTTCGTTTCGCTGCTGGCTGGGTAAAAGTACATTCATATACATACATGCATACATAAGTAAAGTATCTATCTTTCTTATATATTTTATTTAACACCAAGCGCAATATATTTTGTCTGTGTTCAAAGCTGAAAAATATTTATTGAGCTAGCGTTGCTTAATTTAATACATAAAATTTTTCAAGCGTTAATAGCTAGCGTACATGAATATGTATGCAGTGTGATACGATGAACATTTTTTATAACAAAAAATAGGTATGTTTTCACATGTACGTAGCTTATAACTTTATGGCCTTATTCATGAAAAATAAAGTAGCTTCAAAAAAGGTTTATAAACTGAAAAATGTATGAAAACATCATTTTATAAAGCTCTTTGATATTACGTTCAAATTGGCCCCATTTAACTTGTTAAATGAAAAAGAGCTTTTTGGAAAACATTGAACATTTGGAGTTAACTTTGACGGTTGTTTAATTACCAATAAAAATTCAAAAAAAGATATTCAAAATCAAGTTTTTGTGTTTCAATTTGTTTTGTGCGAATGTCTGCTTCATGATATTAACGCATACGGATTACTTAGAGACTTCAAAATGTTTAGTTCCTATGCACTATTTATCTCTGCGTACGAGACCTCATGGGAAATAACTATTTACCGCCTTTGCCTCTTTTGGCGGGCAGACATGCATACAATTTTGATATTTTTTGATAACTTTTAATTTTTAATATTATTCAGAATATAAATTTTTTGAACGTTGGCGTGTCAAATGAAAGCTTTTGGGTCTTTCTGATTGGCCAGGCCAGAAAGCTTTCTGATACAACTCTGCGCTGAACGGGTTTTCAATCGAGTTAAATGATTTAACTGGTTCAATTTTCCAACAACAATTGCATGCGATTTAACTTGTTTATGAACATGTTTTGTTCATTTAACTGGTTTAAGCCCATTTAACATGTTTAGCTCGTCAATTTGAACGTAGTACAAACCTACTTAATTTTTTATGAATAAGGCCATTAATCTATAAACATGTAGATACATAAATATGGGTGTACCGATGGACATACATACATAAAATGTTGTACATACATAATATGTTATGTTATGTGATATATAGACGCCTAACCGCCAAAAAATTTAAGCGAAATTTTTATATATATATATATATATATAATTTGATGCGGAAAGCATCTTTATTCTACATGCTCCAGGTGTATTTTTGCATTACAAAGAAATCATTTAAAAAAAAAAACAATTATATCATTCGAATCATCTAAAATAAACTGTTTTACTTTTGAAGTCGGGGCGTTATAGCCTCTACGGGATATTATGAATTAGCCATTGGTTGGGGTGATTTATCACCTAATTAGCATTCATCATGCAATTACTAAAGCCCTTAGAATCTGTGGGGGGTCAACCAGCTTTCGAAGTACATACATATGTATGTTCCATTGCATAAGTCCTCTGCATGGGTAAATTGAGTTGTGTTTGTACAATGCGATAGGCAAAGTCACGTTTTGTAAATTTTGGAGAATCTTGCTTTGCTAAAATTTGCCGTATTGTTTTGTTTTTGCAGTTTTTGTATATACATACTTATTTTCATTTAATCGTTCGAGGCCTACCTATACCGCCGGTAAAACCAAAATTTTTTTTTAATTTCATTGGCATCTTTGGCAAAATAGCAACGCCCTATGTAGTTGTAAAAGTTATAAAACTCGCGCGATCAACTGTTTTCTATAAATATGGACGTATATAAAAAATAAATATTGGCGAATGATTATCATTAGCGCACACGATTCCACGTATACTATGAGAATGTATGTATGTACATATGTATATGCAGCTATATGCTAATGCAAACACCCCTTTTGGACATATGTATATCTTTCTAGTACACGACGACGACGGCCGCTGCCGTTGCCGCTACAGTGGCGCCCACTTCTGCATTACGAATCCCCACACAGCCTCCTCTTGGTATCAATAGTATAGCAGAGTAGTCTCTGATATGCGTGCGTAAGTTTGTCATAAATCGTTTTTTTTATTCTTCTTCTACACTGTTTGCTATTTGGCCAATCAAAGTTTTGGCCACACTTACCAATTACTTAATTAACGCTATAAGTTCGTCTTACATGCGATGATGATGGTTGTATATTTTTTTCTGCGGTAACATTGTGCATTATTAAGACACAGTAGAGTTTACACAAACTATTGAAAAATCAATAACATATTTTGAACACTTTTTTTTTTATCAAGCACGTACTTCGTTAACCAATTGTGTATGCCAGCGTAACGTATGTAATAGAAGTTGTTGTTATGTGAACATTATATTTTACAATAAATCAATGCGATAAATACAAACTTTCCAACTATATAGTGTTACTAGTTTTTGTTTGCAAAAAAGTGATAAATATTAAATGGAGCACACCAGGTGATACACAATAATCCTGACGGAACAAAAAGAAAACTGACAAACAATAAAAGGCAAATAGTACACAACAAGGTGTTGAAGATGTTCGTATGTATTTGTCGTTCAAGAATGATAGAATACAAGATTGCGCCGATCAGAGAGGATTTTTGAGAATAACTTTTGTGTGACGTCACACTGGTGCAATTGCGAGAGAGAAATGCCAAAACGTGAGCAAGAATGGAAGAAGAAGAAAAAATGTTGCAAGGAAAACGTAAACAAGTTGCACAAGTGTGACGTCATGCAAACAACGATTCTGTCAAATTCGTTAAGAGAGGAATAGCGGTCCGAGATCGGCGCAACCTTTGTATTCTCTCAATCGTGTTTGTCGTTGAACGAAGAACGTAACATTTAACGTTAAGTCAAAAATTAAAAAGTATTTATTTGGTTTGTTCCTTCATTCAATAATACAAGGTTCGATAAACTGACAGTTGTCTCTCTCGCACCGCTCCCTTAGCAGTGGCACGGTGTTGCTTCTTTGCAAATTTACATTTTGTGCAATATGTTTATTTTTATATGCATATGAAGCATATTTAACTGATGAAAATATAAACTGTTTTTAAATTGGATATTTACATCATTACTCATAGTAGTCTTATTTTAATTTTGAGTTATTTGGCAGTTTTTATACAGCTAAATAGCACATAAATTACGTAATTCACGTAGATATATCAATATTACGCCCAACATTTCGTTTAAAATGCCAGATTTCCTGCAAACACATTAGAATTTACAAAAGGAATTTCACTACTAATTGCCTACTTTGCGTACTTTTCTACTACCATTTTCGCACGAAGAGATTTCATTCTACCCTTTTTCTCCGTCCTTCGTAAATGCAACCTTTTGTAAGGAGTGTCAAACCGCAGCTGTCAATAATTATCTAGCCTTGTATTATTGAATCATGAGGTTTGTTCCACACGAGCCCGATCAGCCCAGAAAGCGTTTCTCATGCTAGAATGAGTAATATAGAGCGAATACGTTCCAATTTTGGGTAGTAAATGTCTTCTTCTTTGTGTACGCAATAGCCCGAACTTTTTTTCCGGGCACAAATGTCCAAAGGTCAATTTGAAATAACAGCTGTTGTTGTTTAAATCGGAAAGCAAACTTTATTTCATTTCATTTCATTAAATTTATAAAACACAAAAGTGGAAAATACAACAGAATTTTAAGAAAATGTGGTTATTTGGTAATTTTATTAGCGATATAAGATACATATACGTAAAATCATAGTTTAGAGCGGATATTTTAATTCCGAACACGAAATGCGATTTTTTGCGTTGCTCACGCTCTGGGCACTTTTGCCACGTGTTGATACATTTTTGACACTTGTGAGAGAGTAACTTATTTTTACGCTCTAATTAGGGGAGCAGTCCGAAAAGCGTGTGGAACAAAGCTATTATGTGTGGCTAAGGTCGGTGTTATGCAGACAAACTTTTGTTTGCCAAATTAAATGGCGGCTGCTTAGTTTGCTCGGAGGTGGTTATGTCGAGTTTGGCACAGGGTTGCACGTTCATTATGGTTTTCTTGGCTATTGCCAACACGAAATGAGAATTTCAGATGTACATAACGCGCAAAATTTAAAATTTTTGTATATGACAACACCGAATTTGCTGCAGTTTGACCAAACAAAATTAGTTTGCTGTGAGAGTCGCCAAACTCGCTCTCTCCGAGTTTGCTGCAACAACAATTGCACGCAGTTTGCCAAACAAAATTTCTGCATAACACCGACCTAACGAACCAACGTTAAAAATGAGCGAGCGGTAAAGGACAATCGAAGAAATATCGATTGCAATACAAAATTCTTAATAGTGGGATTCAGGAAACGTGATAAAATGGCTGCAAATGTCGCATTTGTTCTTTTTTTCAATTCATATTGCCATCCGAACTTGCTATAGGTCGTTCATACAACTTTGTTTGCAACGTTGCCAATTCGCCAAAAATGCCATTTTGCGACGCTTTATGACGTTTCATAACGCTAATGGAAAATCATTTGGGGTGTTCACAGTTCGTTCCAAATTGTGTCTGAAAATGTAGACGTCTACATTTTGAGACATCTTTAGCATCAAACTGTGAGCACCCCTTTCTAGCAGTCGTCGCAAAATCGTCTCAAAACTTTGCTGGTGTTGCCAGACATTTCTTCTTTGCGTGCTTTTTTATATGTCGCCTTTCGATTTTGTTTCTGAAAAATTGTAATTATTTATCTTAATTACCAATTCCTAATATTTGTTATTTCTTTTCCTTGATTTGTTTCTTTTCATCAGAAATTGCGCTCAAATTAAATGCAAATACAGAAAACGTGCCCAATACATAAAAAAAATGCGATTAGTATTGCCATAATGCAACCCTGCTGCGAGGTTGCAAAATGTAGACGCTTAAAAAACATACCTTTGAGTGTGACAAAATGTAGACGGCGTCGTTTTCCAATTTTGTATGGGAAACAACAACACCACAGATTTTACGGTTAGAAAACGTCCTAAAATGTAGACGTCTACATTTTGAGACACTATTTGGAACGAACTGTGAACACCCCAATTACATTATGAATTTATTGACGTTTTTTGCTCGATTTTAGAGATAAAAAAACGACGAACACACTATGTATATATACATATTTTTTTTTTTTTAATAAAAAATTTTTATTAATAAATAAAAAATAATGAGGTGCTAGATGCAGGAATTGTGAATTGTAAAAAATTAATTGTAAATATTTGGCTCAGGAACAAACGGTTTACGGTCAAACGTTAAAAATGGACGAACAGTATAGAACAACCGACGAACTATCGATTCCGATACAAAAATCTTAATATTTCTACTAATGAGGTGCTTGGGTGACTTTTGCTATGGTGCTTTGTTTGGGTGCTATCATTTGTTCCAAGTGATGTAAATGTTCGGAAAACTAAAGGCTGAGGAACATCCTGGTAACTCTTTTAAAATTAAATTTAATTTTTGCCATTGTCTTCCTATAGTTGTTTCACCATTTCGCTGTTCCGCCAACTGACGAATTTATCATTCATATATTAAATGAAAAGGATTAAGTGTGCGTATTTGTGTTCATTTTGCTTTGTAAACGTTTTGCTATTTTCTTTCTTTGGGAATTTAACTTTTAGCATTTTGGGTACGCAATATTACTAAGATATTATGCCACCCCCAAGACCGAGGGGAGTGGGATATAATACAGGAGTCACAACATCTAGGCCCAGCCCGAATACACCGATGTCTGAGAGACAGCAAATGGCACTGCTTATTCAGATGACGGCGAACTCGACGACAGGTAAGCTATAGATTCAAAAGCTAAAGATAATTAGGTTCTATAAGATCAATTATGCATTTTTTTTAATATGGTGACCAATGTACATTATATGAATAAGTTAATTTTCACATACATACATATGTATGCAAAAACATTTTCAGAGGCCTCAAGAGCGCAC
>NW_023460401.1:0-37153 GCF_013731165.1 Rhagoletis pomonella | reverse complement strand
GTGCATCGCGCATTTACTATAAAAGCATCATAATCCCAAAAAAGCAAAAATCGGGTTACGTATGCAAGAATGAACATTAGCTCTTTCTTATGATGTGTATGCGCATAGTATGTAAACTAATGTGACCAACTATTTCATAGCTCAAAGAAATACAGGTTACAGGTGCTAAGTTAACGCCGCGAGCCGATTACGAAATATCGAATGCGGCTGATTTCGATCACTGAGAGCTCAGTGTTTGTTCAGAAGTGCGAGCCAAAATGCTTCCATCTTAGCCTCACGAAAGTTGGACAGTCTAAAAGAAAGGGTGGAGATATTCCACTTCATATTCCTCTTGACAGCTGCTACAAAAGGATCAGTTGAAATTCCTAGTCTCACTGCATGATTATCAATCGCACAATGTCCTATCAGAATCCCCACCACTAGCCCTTGATAGATAACGAGTTTTAAAGTGCCCTATAAAAACATTTACTGCAGCAGCAAAACGTCTTCATTTCCTTTTTTATGTCACAAAAGGACCCGGTTTCCCTTAGCCTAATAGCAGTTTGTGCTACGACAATTCTGTCTGCAATATCCGCAGGTACCGTGTTCAACATATGTATGTTAAGCTCCAGTGTAGGTGTGGTTCCTAATGCTCCTCTAATTCCTGTTTTACAAGTGTAGCCTTCTCTATTGAGTTTGACCAGACAAGGGTTCCTTGAAACAATATAGGCATAAATCTGGCTTCCTTGAGTTAATGAACTAATTTGGGCGAGAGACCCCACCTTTTACCGATAGCTCCCCTACAGCGATACAAGGCTACCGATGCCTTTCCTCAATGTTAGGCTTCTACGACAGCCGCCGTTGATCGCCCTCGTAGTTACCTGGTTCAGGTAACCTTGAGCCAGATCAAAAAGGTTGTATAGAAATCGTCCCTTAACCAAAAGTTCCACATTATCTACATAGGCGATCACCCGACAGTCCACTTTTTCCAATTCCTCTGGAAGGTCGGTTGCAACCGCAATCCAGAGCAGGGGAGAGGGAACACCACCTTGTGGAGTGCTTCTATTGGTTCTGCGCTGATTGCAGACGCTCCTCCCACTCCGCCGCGACTGTTCTGTCACGAAGTAAGCTTATTAGGTTGGTTTCAACCCCTAGATTATGAATATACTTGACTATTGCCTCTGGAGTGACATTGTTAAAGGATCCTTCGATATCGAAGGCCCCTACTGCATAATCTTCATGCGTGAAGGCTTCCTCTGAGCACTTTACCAATGTGTGCAGGGTGGTATTCACCGAAATTTTCTTGCAATAAGCATATTGAACTCTTGAAAGACAGTCACCAGGAATCGCATTTCTTATGTACAAGTCTATCAGTCTCTCTAGCGTTTTTAGCAAAAACGGGGGAAACATGAGAGCCTTTTCCGGCCTTCGGGATGAACGCAAAACTTACTATCTTCCAAACCTTGGGAATGTACCCGGTCCTCGCGCAGTTCGCATAAATAGGATCAAACCAATTGCACGACACCTTCAGAGCCCTTTGCAGCTTCGCAGGTATGACGCCATCGGTCCCCGGCGACTTTAATGGTTTGAACGAATTTATCGCCCAGGCCATGTGACAATCGTCCAGAAGATCGGAGAAGTACAGGACCTGGGAGGAGATTCTGTAACCAGTTAGCGACAATTTTCGAATCGCTATCGTACTTTTTGACACAAACACATTTATATCCTAGCGATCCGGAAATTGTCGCTGACTGGTTACAGAATCTCCCTCCTGAAGTACAAAATATCGCAAAGAAGTACATTTGACTGTACTTCGAAGTACAAAGTACAAGAGCGAAAAAAGAAGTACTGTACTTCCGAAAGAAGTACGGTTGGTCACATTAATGTAAACTCACGGAAACAAATGATAAAACTAATATGTATGTATTAATTTTCCCTTGAGAGTATATTTATGTAAATTGAAAACTTTAAAACTGATTTTCTCGAGTTTTTAGTTGTTTGAGTTATGAAAATATTGAGGCAAAACTCAAATAAAAGATTTCAAAATTCATTTGAATTCACCCGCGTCAAATATTGAAAATTTAAATAAAAAAATTTAAATTCATGTTCATCAAAATTTTCCATGTCATTATGAAATTATTAAAAATGTCTTTTAATCGCATACATATTGCCTTTAACAACCACCCTTTAATTCTTTGAAAAAGAATTAACTTTTTTCATTAAAAAAACGTTGAATTTCTTCTTCATCAAAATGGTTCCTTATGAAAAGAATCAAAATGTCTTTGAATAGTTTTTTGGGCATAAACCAGCATTTACATTTCTCTACCAATTTCTTCAGATAGAAAAAACTCTTTATAAAAAAGCATGTATTTTATGCCCCTTTTTTATAGCAGCTCATTTTAATTTTTTTTTAATTCACACGGAATGAAAAATACAGTTTGCTTATATTAATAATACGAAGGCATAACCGCATAATGGACATTGTGGCTTGTTGAAAGTTCTTTGAACAATAAACTCTAGTTCTTATATAGAGCCGCACTATTTTGTGTTTGAATCGTCGCAAACGCATGCAAACTCCAATCTAAGAAAACCACACCACTTTATGCTTTGGGGGTTTTTTTGTAAATTTCCTACACAAAATGTGGCAAGCGTGTGTTAAATTACGAAGAAAAACAATCCACACCCGAGCGTGACGCTGCTTTGATGAAATCTGAAAGTAGATTGAATCCATGGTGTAATAATAACAAGGTGCTGTCAGTAACTTAACCTCAATTTTTTGGTAGGTCTATTCCGGTCACTCATTTTAAAGTAGTAGAAAGGGTACTAATTATTTACTACTTTTAATCCGTTGGGGCATACTATTTCAAATTTAATGTAGAGAAATGTATAATTACAGGCTTATGAGCCTGAATATATATTTGTATCGGCAGCTTCACACAGCTTGGATATATATTGTAACTTAAAAAAAGTAAAGGCATTAAAATAAGGCAATTTCCTATAAGACTGTAAATGATTCTTAAAATAGATTTAAACACATAAATATCGATAATATAACCGAAATCGTAATTTAACCATGCTGCCACTCTATTGTAGTGTATCAGTAGTTCATTTGGCTCGATATTATGACAATGCAGCAAAAGTTATTTAATATAGAAAATCGCCTTTCCATACGATTTTTGGGTACGTCTTTTTGCATTGATAACCACGATATTTTTTTATTTCTTTAGATTTTGAGGACAAAAATTATACAATTCCAGCAATTTTAAATATTAATATCGTTCTGAATACACCAAGTTCTTTAAAAATCGGCATAAAACAAATTACTAAAATGGAGTATTTTAGATACTATTTCCCAAGAATAGTAGTATAAAAATAAAGATCGGCAGCACTGAAAATAAGTATGCCGATCTTGTCAAAATTACAACAAACACGTCGTGTCGTGTTGTTATTATTCCACCATGGATTGAATCGAAATTCCCTGCTTTGCTTCTGTATACGTATACGAACTGCGACGCTGGCGTTGCTGGCGTGCAAAAATTGCCCACCACTTATTCTATACATCTGTTTTAAAACCGGTATGGACATATGTATGGAATGCAATTATGTGGTTCTTCAGCAACCTCCAATATAGAAATAAATACTCCCAAGGTTTAAATTAAAAATCTTAAAATTATTGTGAACTTTTCCTTTTATGTCACAAGCAACCAAATACACCGTGACCGTGATCCGTGATGGCGCTTCTGAAATAAAAAAAGTACGCCTTGGCGCACCAACAAAAAAATTCATTATCACCCAAATCCTCTTATTTCTATACTCACTTTTCATACAGTAACATTACAGCGACTTAAAAGGAACTCAATATTAGATCTCTATTAATAGGTGCAATCCCGTATTCCTCGGACTCGGACTAGTAAAACTGTCAAAAAATAAAAATTCACTCAGAGCGAGAGAGTAACATTGAAAAGTATGGGATCGCTTTCTAGTAAAAAATTGTAACTTCTGTCAACTTCAACATAACCTCAAAATTTTGGTTGTAAATTTTTGCTTACTTTGTATGTAAACACACTCAGCTCACACATGTAAATAACTAAAAACACTTTCAAATTCATTAGAATCCACTTAAACAAGTAATTAAATACTTTTCAACATGAATTAGCAGAGTGCACTTTTCTTTTTGTTTCCAGTTTGGTTGCCAAACACACTACAGTTGATCGTTTGACACATTTACCAGCACAAAATTCTCGGACTAAAACTGATAACTTCTGATAGAGAGAGAACCGTATTTACTCTCCTTTTTGTCCTCTCAATAGTCCGAGTACGGGATTGATTTCCAGTAAAATCTGACTTATTCTGACTATTTCTGACTAGTCCGGACTCGTACGGGATCGCAACTAATATTGAACACGTGAGAATAAAATATGGTTGCACCACTGGATGTACTCCATACATGATTATTTTTATGTATTAATAAGTTTTAAATATTGCTGAACGCACAATACAGATTGCAATAAAATGTATGAATTAAAATTATATATATTAACTAACGCCCAATAGAAATTTAAAGTCAAGTCAAACTCCATTTGGTCTTCTCCTGCCAACGCCAGCAGAATCTAGTACTTTAAGGGCTACTGAATTGTTGTCTTTGTGGACGACGTGACCCCGCAAGTGAAAAAGTTGTGTTTTAATTCACAAAACCATAATGCATTAGTATAAATATATATGTACATAGCGTGTGTTTTGTACACTTTAGTTGCGTTCCAGATGCTTCACGATATTCACGAAATTCACGATTTGCAGGAACAGCTGGTTTCCCCATAAATAAACCTTATGGGAGGTGGTCACCTGGAACGACTTCCTGTAAAAACCTGCAAATCGTGAAGCATCTGGAACGCAACTATTGAGATTATGTAGTTCTTCATGCCCTACATGAACAAAAGTCAAAAGAGGGTTATTGTAGACAAATATATGAATTGTTTACACTTAAGTTTTCAAATACGCGTACGTCAAATATTGATCACTTTGCTTATTATTATGATGACGATAAAGCGCTCGACGGTTAACCGCTGTCAAAATCAAAACTCACAAAGACATATGGAATGGCACCCTGATTCAATAATAGAAAGGTTTTGTAATAAAACAGTCTTCTCGCTCCCACACATAAAATCGGCTCCTTTACTTGTGCAGAATGTTGCTTACTCTATAGTTTCTAGTGATATTAGTAGTAAAACCTAAAATTCTTCATACTAAATATGCGTTGGCGTCACCTTCGTTTGCGTATTTTTCTAGAACAAGTATAGAATAGCGACCGTTTAGTTATAAAATAACCAAAAATGCCGATTGATAGAACTTTATACGCTGATTACAACGATACCAAATTTATTTGGCGCAGGTAAAAAAAAGAAGATATAAGAGGTTTATTTGTATTTTTTATTATCACTAAATTGTTGAAACCCAAAGGTAGATCATGATAAAATGTGTAATATCGAATTAAAGATAATAACTTGTACTTTCTAAATAATATAAAATTCTTTACCATTAATTATGCAGTTTTTTCAAAAAAGGTTATTTCATGAAAAAATAATATTTGTTTGTTTTTTAGGGTTTTGGTTTAAAAATACAAAAAGCTATAAATTATGTACATCAGCTGAAGAACAAATTAATTACCTTTATGGTGACGTCATTAGCTTTTTAATCGGTTATAAAGTTCATAAGATATTAATATTTTTACATATCTAAAAACTGAACTTTAACCTTCTAGAACCTCTTCATTTTTTACTTGCGCCAAAATCATTTTGGCATGGTTGAAATGAGCATAAAAAGTTCTATTGATCTGCATTTTTCGTTTTTGCATAGCTGAACGGTCGGTATTCTAGGTTTGTTCCCGGAAATGACGAATAACTTAAATCAAAAATGCACATTTTTAGGTATTGTTTAGTATTTCCATTATAACACCAAATATATTGCAAATTCGCATAGAATTAATAATACACATTTTACTTCTAATTGTATACTTTGCGTACTTTTTGTAGTACCATTCTACTACCGTTTTCGCAAACTGCGATCACATTCTTCCCCTTTCTCCTACTTCCAAAATACGAATCTATATAAAGGAGTGTCAAATTTTAGCTGTCACAAATTACACAACCTTGTATTATTGAATCATGGAATGGCACATAATTGCGGTAGCAGCATTTTTACCTCCAACGTTTTTCAGTTGATTTAAATTTATTTCTATTTTTACCGCCCAGCGGGAGCTGCACATTGTTGATTGTAATAATTTCTATTATTTTCAGAAGTTTGCAAATGCTTTTAACCATTTTTATTTCCAGCAAATATACACGCACACACGTACCAAACAAATAAAAATATTTTAATGAAAATTTTCAAATAAAAATGACAGTTAACGGAAGCCGTACTCAGCCGCAATAGAGTTTACTACATGATACAATAATTTTTAGAAGGTAGTTTCACTTCTTCTTCTTATCCGCCATGTTAGCTATCTGACAGAAAACGTGTTTCGTATTTTTTGTTGTACCAACTTTTTCAAAAAAAAAATACAGCTTTTGACGTTGGAAAAATAAAACAAAGAAAAGCCAAACATATAAGTAGAGAAATTTTCGAATATTTTGTAATAATTTTCTTCATAAAAAATTAACTGCTGCTTTCGTAGATATTGCAACACACGGAATAGATGTAAGGACACTGCTATAAGAGCCACCGCACACCACAGACTTTATCGGCCGCCTATTTAAATGATAGGGCTCGCTTGAAATATGTACATGAAGATGTATGGATGTGCGCACATTACACCAGCTTAATCGCTCTGACCAATAAGTTGTGGTGCAACGGAAAGACTAGCGAGCATATCTAAATTGGCGGCCGATAAAGTCCGTGGTGTGCGATGGATCTAATCCATTATAAACAAGAAATATTGCTGTTATATTTTCATTTTTATGATTTTTATTCATGTGATTAGCAGTGGCAAAAATGTTTGTACAAAATACGTATATTTATATTAAAAATTAAGTGATCAGTTATGAAACATATAAATCTTTACATGTTCTGTTAAAAAATATCTAAAATAACAAGCGATAATCCCCAAGTTCTATATCGTAGCAGTGGCCACATTGCGTGTTTGTCACAGACACGGTTTATGTCAAAAATTTTGAAGCGAAACTACCTTCTAAAAATTATTGTATCATGATTTACTAGACGGATTTCACTGCGGTAACTGAACAGCTGTCCATTTACCGCCGACCGCTTTAAAGCTCAGTTATTATAGACTTAATTTCCGTAACTTAACTTAACTAATTATTTTGGCAAAGCTGTTATATGAGAAACTGTGTTGGTGGTTAGTTAAAACTCAACTTACCGTAAGAAACTTAAGAACCTGTAGGTTTTAGCTTCTTAAGTTACGGCCTTACGGGAATTGAGAGCGGTGAGAGAATCAGGCTTGCCAGACTCTCGTTTTTGTATTTCTCAAAAATAAATGAATGCAAACATAGTTTTTTGCATGAATTTTTTTGATGTGGCATTTTCGGCGGTAAACTCTCAAGCAGCTAAAACAGAAAATACAAAAACAAAATGATTCCGCTTCTGGCTTGAATTGACGTGTTGAGTAATTATTGATGATTCCTAACGGTAAGTTAAATTAAGTTAAGTCTAGACTAACTGAGCTTTTACCGTCGCCCGCTGTAATTCTGGGTAGAGCTTTATGCTACGTAGCAACGGCAAACTGCAATATTGATATTGTAATCAGTGTTGCCACACATGCGCTTTTCCTACCAAAACTGGTAGGTTTGTTCCCATTTTTTAGGTTGGTAGGCTAGATTGGATTATGGTATCTATTTACGAAAAATAGAAAATATTTATAATAATAATAATAATAATAATAATAAATATGCTACTGGAAGTCGTTAAATGAATAGTTGGTGAAAGTGATGTACCAAAATTTTCCTACAAAAAATTAATTTGGGCGAGACGAAGTTCGCCGGATACGCTAGTAGACATTTATTGAACAATAAAAAAACATACTTCGAAATTGTGCTATTGAAAAAAATTGGCCAATATTAGGTTTTGCTGTTAAATAAATTACTATAAGTGACCTTAGGGTCAAGATGCAGGGACGGTATTTTTAGAGATTGTAGTCAAAAGTTCACGCCTTAATTTAAGCATAAGGTTCTATAATAGATTGGCCCTTACACATATGTTAGTGTTTGGCCGAGCTTCTCCTTCGATTTATGGCGTGCGCCTTGATGTTGTACCACAAGGGGGAGGGACCTACAGCTTTACGCCGACTCCGAACGGCGATTGTATTTCAATGTTGCCACGTTGTGAGTAATTCCTCAAATCGTGAGGAATTTCGGGTCGATTTTCAGGAATTTTTTCTAGATATATTTGCAGATAACAAAAGCAACCATGTTTTACACAAGAGAATTGTTAAATCGCTCTGCAAATTTTTGAGCAAAAGGCTTTCAGAAGTTTTATAAAGAGCGAAATATACTACACAAGCGGCTTGTCAAACATTCTTCAAACTTGCTTTTCCCATTTCGCCCTACACCATGCAAACATGACTCGTTCATGCAAAGAATTTTAGTTTTCTTCCGACTCACAATGTTAAAGGGTTTGGTTTTCTTCGATTTTTCTCTCTTGCGTCCTCATTCGGTAAAAATTCCGTTGCGAATGAGGCGATTTTACCATACACAACGCAAACGGTTTGATCAAAGCTCAACATGGCGGCCAGAAAATCTAAAAATTTTGATTTTTATTCATATTTCCCTCAAACGGCTTGTCAAACCTTAAAACATCCCCATACACAACATAAATAGCTTTAAGGAAAGGGATATTTCGATTAGCTTGTCAAGCCCCTTGTGTGGTGTTTTTCGCTCTTAAGCACATCTGCATTTGCTGCTAAATATTCAAAATGTTATCAATAATTTTTTCATTCCATCGTTATATATTCAACTTATGTATTTTGAACTTGCAAAATCTCGGTAACGAATGGAGAGAACACGCATTGTGCGATCATAAGGATATTCATATTGATTCTTCATTCTTCTTCTTCTTTATTGGCGCTGTTACCGCCTTAGCGATTTTGGCCGAGTCCAAAACAGCACGCCAGTCATTTCTCTTCTGTGCTAACTGACGCCAGTTGGAAATGCCAAGTGAAGCCAAGTCCTTCTCCACCTGGTCTTTCCAGATGAGGCCTTCCTCTTCCTCTGTTACCAGCATCGCGGCCCGCGGTGAATATTTTCAGAGCAGGAGCGTTTCTGTCTATTCGAACGACATGGCCAAGCCAGCGGAGCCGCTGAATTTTAATTCGCTGCACTATGTCGATATCGTTGTAAAGCTCATACCGCTCATCGTTAAATCGTCTGCGATATTCGCCATCACCAACGCGTAAAGGTCCGTAAATCTTTCGCAGAATCTTTCTCTCGAAAACTCCAAGAGCCGCCTCATCAGATGCTTTCATTGTCCATGCCTCCGCGCCATACACCAGCACAGGCATGATGAGTGACTTATAGAGTGTGATCTTTGTACGACGGAGAGGACTTTACTTCTCAATTGCCTACTCAGCCCAAAGTAGCACTTGTTGGCAAGAGTCATTCTCCGTTGGATTTCAAGGCTGACATTATTATAGGTGTTAATGCTGGTTTCCAAATAAACGAAGTCGTCTACTTTTTCAAACTTGTGAATGTCAACAGTGACGTGGGTGCCAAGACGCGTATGCTCTGACTGTTTGTGTGATGACAGGAGATACTTCGTTTTGTCCTCGTTCACCACCAGACCCATCCGCTTTGCTTCTCTATCCAATCCCGAGAAGGCAGAACAGAAGTAGCCCTTGTCTTACCGATAATATCGATGTCGTCGGCATACGCCAGTAATTGTACGCTCTTGTAAAGTATTGTGCCTGAGCGATTCAGTTCTGCGGCTCTTATTATCTTCTCCAACATCAGATTAAAAAAATCACACGAAAGGGAGTCCCCTTGTCTGAAACCTCGTTTGATATCAAACGGCTCGGAGAGGTCCTTCCCTATTCTGACGGAGCTGGAGGTATTGCTCAACGTCATTTTACACAGCCTCAATTTTCCGACAGTGGCGACAGATCCCTTCCTCCTTCCTTGCCCACCTTGGCATTAAAATCGCCAAGCACGATTTTGACATCGTGTCGGGGGCAGCGCTCATATGTACGTTCCAAGCGCTCATGGAAGAGATCCTTGGACGCCTCATCCTTCTCTTCCGTCGCGGCATGGGCGCAGATGAGCGAGATGTTGAAGAATCTAGCTTTGATGCGGATTGTGGCTAGACGTTCGTCCACCGGGGTGAACGCCAGTACTCGGCGAACACACGGCCAGTACACCGAATTTGCGCTCCTTTACGTGGCAACTGTAGTAGACGTCGCAAGGCTTCACGCTTATTTTTCCTTGCCCCGTCCATCGCATTTCTTGGATGGCGGTGATGTCAGCCTTTGTCTTCCCGAGGACATCAACCAGCCGGGCAGAGGCACCTTCCCCATTAAGGGTCTGGATATTCCAGGTGCATACCCTTAAATAATAGTCCTTTATACGTTTGCCGTGGTCTTCATCAGAAAAAGGGGGTCTCATCCGACGCTTTTTAGATTTTTTCATTGGGCGGGGTTTTAACGTGGCGGGACCCAAACCCAGCGCACGCGAAGTTTTACGCCTTCTCACTTTAGCTCGCTCCCAAACGGGTGTTTGGTTGCGACCCAGAGGATAAGTGGATATAAATATCCGGAAGTTGTGAGCTTCGATTTTAACCGCACGCACAAGAATCGCTTCTGGCCACACCCAGGTGAATGGCAGTCAGAAGTTTTCCACTTCTGCGCACGGAACCATCCTCCAGATCCAGAAAATTATAGGGAAAAAGTTTTTGTATTAAAAGATTCTTCAGGTTCATATAAGTTTCCTAATTAAAGAAAATTATATCTGCATTGCTAAATAAATGCTTCAGTAGAACGTATATTTAGTAATTTAAAAAAGTGTGGGACTGACTTGAGGACCAGATTGAGCACTGATATAGTTGCAGCAATATTATATACAAACCAAGGCATCAAAAACAACAGTGATACTTTGTTTGAACCGCAAGAACAAATGTACCAATTGAATTGGAGAATTTAATTAATTTTCACAATAAGTACCTGTAAATAGTATGCAGTACACAATACTCATATTTTCATTTGTTTTTGAGGATTTGATAATTTTTTTCTAGCAACACTGTTGTATTTTTATGAGAAGCTGCTTTTCATGGCAGAAATACACTCGGAGGATTGCCATTGCCTGCCGTGAGGCAACCGCTGTTAAGAAAAAAACCTTTTTTCTAAATTTTTTTGCGATGTTTCTTTGGCTGGGCTTGAACACAGGACCTGCGGCAGGGCCGGATCGTGAACCCGATTTTAGGAGGGGGGAAATGAGAATCAAAAATTTTGTACGCCCACGTATGATAGACATTTTATTTTATTTTATTAGATATTGTTTATAAATGAATTATATTTTTATAAATCATTGTTGTCAGTCATATGTTTGGTCAAAAATATTGTTTTTCAAAAAAAACATGCAAAATCCAACGGATATATTAAAAAAAATTATTTTTTGTACTTTATATTATATTAATATTAACGATTTTGAGACGAGAAACACGATTCCACTGTTTAAAAAACGAAACAAAATGCCAACCTCTCAATTTGAAAAAATGTATTATATACATATTGCATTTTTTATGATTTGCATGCAGCTGTGCATCCTTCACACAATTTAAGTGCTATGCAAGACCTTTAATTTGAGAAAAGGTAGAAGTCTGAGAACTAAATAGTTACGATTCTGAAATTTCATTCGACATTTTACGCAATATTTTTTTTTCAAATTGAGAGGTTGACATTTTTTCGAATTTTGAGCAGTGGAATCGTGTTTCTCGTCTCAAAATCTATAATACTAGTATAATAAGAAATATATAAATTTTTTGTTTTGGAATAAATCCCGTGGATTTTGCATGTTTTTTTTCGGAGAACACTACTTTTGACCATTTTTTTCACTTATTACGCCCCTCCCAGTAGATCCGGCCCTGCCCTGCGGAGTGTAAGCGCGCACTGCTTACCACTACATCACAGCGGCGGCGGAAGGTTCTATAAACTTTTGTTAAATTGGAGTAGGTACTCAAACTTCGCCAAAATAAGTTTTTGCTATTAAATAAATGCCTATCAAGTCAAGGTGCAGGGACGGTATTTTGAGGGATAGCAGTCGAGAGTTCTAGCTTTAATTAAGGCCTAAATGGAAAGATATTTAGCCTTTTTTTCTTTGCTTCTTAAATATTGCAAAAAAACGATTTTTACACGTTGCCCTCATTTTTCTTGAATCTTTATGCTTACGGATTAGTAATCAGCAGAAAAAAGTCGTATCAAAAACAGCTGTAGCATTTGCCACACAACAATTTTTACCATTTTTATTGGCCTGTGTTAGCTGTCAAATTTGATGTGCTAGTTTTACTCACAAAGCAAGGATAAGTTAAATTTCTTTTCTCTGCCACTGTGGTATTTTCAGATAAATTAGGTCAATTTTTGTATCAAATAATGGACAAATCTAGGTTGGAAACCAAAAAGTTATCAATTTAAACTGAGATTATGTTATAATTACAGATTAACGAGGGATGAATTTTGTATGGCTAATCTGTTTTTTAATTACAGATAAGGGGGTTAAGTTCGAAATTGAGGATAGTCTGAATTCAACCCTAAGCCAAGATTTTGAGGTCTTACGACTCATCCAAACCTTTAAGAAGTTAATTCATTTTATCTTAATTTCGCCTTTCTGAGTATTTGAAAACAATTGGATAATAAATTATATAATTTATTAAAACCTCTTAAGTAATAACTAGTTACCTTCCGACTTCATTTCATCATGCACGGACACCAGTTTATTAGCATAGATTTGTTAAACATTGTGCATATTTGAATTTTATATGTAGTATTTTTTTTAATTTTTATGGTATTACTATTATTTAAAGTTTAAAGAAAATCAAATCGATGAGCAAACTTCGTCGCATTTTTTCAGATAATTATCATAAAGAAGCAGAATGGGAGAAATTTGTATTCATTTGTTCGCTTTTGTATTTGAACCGACTTCAAAAAATGGACTAGGTTATCAATTCGTGGGAATATTTTTTGTAAGTATGTTACTGCATAACCTCGTCAACCGATTTCGATAATTTTTTCGGAAAGGTGGTACTTCAAGGGTGGTCTCATACTAATTTGGTTTATATCCCATCATTGGATTATGAAGAAATTAGCGGAACTCCTAAATTTTTATATGAGAATTGAAGTCGGTTATGTTTTTTGCTTAAAATATACCTACTCGTTATATTTTTTTATTTGTCATTCAGTTGACAAGGCGAATATCACCACGGCAACGCTCCAATCTGACGAAATTCGCTCAGCGATTTGGTAGTTTATGCTTTTAGTATTTGTAAAATTGAACCATTTAAACAGAACCGAACCGCGGTTCAAAGATACTCATTAAACTGTTCTTGTAACGGTACCATCTATTCTTAGTGGTTCGAACCACTGAACCGAACCGTTTAGGTTGGAGCGGTTGGCACCCCTGGTAAGCATGCTTTTTAGATATGTACTGTATGTACATATGTATGTATATAATAATTTTATGCTAGTGACTAACTCTGTTGTCCACGAACGTGTTGGTAATCTTGTTTATCCATTGATTGCGTAAATTCCGCATTTGTTGACTTTCTAAACATTTCCCCACTCTGACTTTTTATATGCACCTGTATAACTTTACACTAAAAAATAACTAACTTACAGTGGGGAGCAGAAATGAGTACATGGTGATTATAAATCAACCTTTCAAGCTTTATTCAGAACTTAAAAAAATTTAACAAATTTTCATTATAATTTTGAACTTATCAATCTGATTTTTTTTAAATTTTTTTTTGAAATTTTAAGCATCGCGTTGATGTTTACCATTTTTTTTTGCTGACGGCTTCATGCACTTTTTTCCAAACATCCATGAATTTCTTATAAAAGAAAATATCAAGACCGTTTGAAAAAAAAAATTAAGAAAATCCACGCCGGTTTTTATAAATTGTGCTTATTATGTGAAAAAAAAATCGCAAAAGCCGTCACCAAAAAATATTTTAAAAATCACCGCGATTTTTCACCCGTTTAAAACTTGCACTTTATTATCTAATAGGCTATAAAACTGAAAATCCAAAAAGTTTTTAAAATTCACATTATAAGGCTCAAAATTTTAATGAAAATTGTTTTAATATTATAAATAAATGTATGTATAATATGTTTATAAAAAAAGAACGAAAAAGAATTTAAATTTAAAACCCTTGCAAACATTTAACTAATTTTCGCTCCCCACTGTATGTTGGGTGTATTTATTATGAACTAAAATCCAGAGATTCAGCTCAATACATTGTTTCAATTTTCTATTAATGTTGCTCTTATATACAATGTACATGTATTATACTTATTATTTCACATTTTTCAACAGGTGAAACAATGCTATCTCCTTTGGTAATGTGTGGTCCACAGGGACTCGAATTCTTAGCGCCTGTGACATTAAATATTCCGCATTGTGCGGGCCGAACAGCATCATTGGGATTGGCGTTGAAAGCTACAGACAGTGAAAAAAATTTGCACACAGAATGGGACAATATCGATTTGCCAAGCAATGCCGCGGCTCATACAGTTTCAGTAAAAGTGGATCATTTCTAGCACATTCATTTTTTAATCTAATTTTATACAAATTTACATATACATATATAGCCGACATATACATACAGTGTAGTCATAAGTCATAAATACTTCACAAAATTTTTTGAATAAAAAACGTGTCCGTAAACTCCGAAACAGATATGTATTAAGTAACCATATATTATACAAGTAGGTTTAGCATCTTTATAAATACAAATGCGTGAATACGTGTGCCTTTTTTAGGTCTTTAATCTAACATTATGCATATATTATAAAAGCCGCAAAATAAACGAAAATGAATGCATACAAAAACATAAATACTTGTACAATTTTGATGTAACATAATAATAATAATAGATTGGCGCTTACACATATGTTAGTGTTTGGCCGAGCTTCTCCTCCGACTTGTGGCGTGCGCTTTGATGTTGTCACACAAAGCGGAGGGACCTACAGTTTTACGCCGACTCCGAACGGCGATTGTATTTTAATGAGCAGCTGTTTTTCATGGCAGAAATACACTTGGAGGTTTGTCATTGCCAGCCGAGGGATGACCGCTGTTAAAAAAAAAAAACCTTTTCCCATATTTTTTGGGATGTTGCTTTAACCAGGGCTTGAACCCAGATGCTGATGAGTGAAAGCGCGCACAGCTTACCACTACACCACAGCGGCCGTAACATACTATACAAATAAATGATATATACTATACACATATGTTATTTATCTAAATTTCATTCTGATAATGATTATCTTTTGCAATCAGCAACCAGGAAAACGGACACAATTGGTTTTTTATTTCTAGCAAAAAAATAAACTGCAGCAATTATTACCAATTTAGAGAATGTGCGCACCATGATACAATAATTTTTAGAAGGTAGTTTCACTTCTTCTTCTTATCCGCCATGTTAGCTATCTGACAGAAAACGTGTTTCGTATTTTTTGTTGTACCAACTTATACAAAGAAAAATCCATCTTTTGACGTTGGAAAAATAAAACAAAGAAAAGCCAAACATATAAGTAGAGAAATTTTCGAATATTTTGTAATAATTTTCTTCATAAAAAATTAACTGCTGCTTTCGTGGATATTGCAACACACGGAATAGATGTAAGGACACAGCTATAAGAGCCACCGCACACCACAGACTTTATCGGCAGCCTATTTAAATGATAGGGCTCGCTTGAAATATGTACATGAAGATGTATGGAGGTGCGCACATTACACCAGCTTAATCGTTCTGACCAATAAGTTGTGGTGCAATGGAAAGACTAGCGAGCACATTTAAATTGGCGGCCGATAAAGTCCGTGGTGTGCGATGGATCTAATCCATTATAAACAAGAAATATTGCTGTTATATCTTCATTTTTATGATTTTTATTCATGTGATTAGCAGTGGCAAAAATGTATGTATAAAATACGTATATTTATATTAAAAATTAAGTGATGAAACATATAAATCTTTACATGTTCTGTTAAAAAATATCTAAAATAACAAGCGATAATCCCCAAGTCCTATATCGTAGCAGTGGCCACATTGCGTGTTTGTCACAGACACGGTTTATGTCAAAAATTTTGAAGTGAAACTAACTACCTTCCAAAAATTATTGTATCATGGTGCGCACTAAAGTTTTACACTTATACATATGTATGTATGTATTTTTCCCAATGAAATACAAATATTATTAAATTAAATTAATAAATTCCCTTTTTATTTTATTTCAAAAATCTAAAGTGAAGTTTTTAATTTTCGCTATCCAAATGGTAAGCCAACAATTACTTACACAAACACTTAAATAAGAGACAGGAAATAAGCCAATAGAAAAAATCAACAAAATATGTTCTTACTAAAAAATTTTGCAAAAATAAAAAAGGAGATACGGCAGAAAAGGGAAACAAGAAAAATTAACAAACAAAAATCATGTGGATCTTTTGGGACCTATACTTATCTTTGTGCCTAAAAATATGTTTGCCACTTGGCTTAGAGTTGCCAAAGTACTGGAAAGAAAAAAATATAAAATAGGTATTTAAAATTAAACAATTACAACAAAAAAAAAATAAAACTTAACTTCAAATAAACACAACGATATTTAATAAGAAAGGCAGAAATGCCTATAAAACGTACCCCTCATAAAGAAGAAGGGCAACAAGGACAGCAGAAGCAACTTAATGCAGCCAACAAATATCGCAACAACCTCAACGAATAAACTCTTCTGTAAATATTCAACAACAATAAACGTTATTGGCAACCACAAGGATCGCAAGACTATAATTTGCAATATTTTTCACCCAAACTCAGCCCTCAAACCGTGAAACATGGAATTGATGCCCTCCAGTGGCAGCTTCAGTTGCTTTCTAAGCACTGTTTAAAGAACTTGCATCCATTTAAGTCGCAATGAATCCCTGTCGACGGTAATTCAAAAGCATCCCTTCAAACTCTTTTTGTAAAGCATCCCTGTCTCCATTCGAACTCGACGCTGGATGCCTTCCAGTGTTGAGTAAGTATAAATGCAGCGATCGCTTTTCAAACCGGGCTCTTATCATTTTTACAACATCATCACCTGGATGTCAGACAGCGAGGGAGTTTTTCCTACAACAACAACTACGTGGGAATTCATCTTTTTTATATTCAACAAACATATTGAAGTGGGAAACTGCATATACATACTTAAACCAATCAATGTTTCTTATATTTAAAATCAAACCTTTCTAAACTTTTAAATAAAAGTATTTACTACGATACCTGAGTTTAATGAAGTAGTGTTAACTTTAAATTGAATTGAAACCATCATTGTACGATTCACAACGAAAATCACATACAGTCCATTCGCTTTTTCATAATTTCATTCGCTATTCATTTAGTTAGTATATAAGTCAAACTTGTTAATTACAATTAAATATTGAATTGAATTAAAATCAACTATAAAACCCAAAGCAAAATACTACTCCATTTTTTACATGGTCTTTCGAGCCGGATTTGTCAGCACCGAATACATCTAATCAACCTATGCAAGTTGGCAACGCAAAAACTCGGACATCATCAATTACGCTACGCAACACTAGACCCCAGCTGTCATTTTGCACGTTGTTTACGCTAACCCCCTTCACCTTAAGTATATTTACTGATTAGGGAATATCACTTGTAGATGTCGCTGTGCTCTAAGCGGGAACAGTTACTCGTTACTCGAGTTCCTTTTTCTCGAGTACTGTTACTCGCCTCGGATGTTGGGTTTCGCCTTTTGCGATCACCCAACACTCTGCCACTTTGGAAGAGAACTCCGAGCAATCAACAAGTAAGGTCCTCATCATAAATCTAATTTTATAACCTTCTATTACAGCATTTTTTTTTATATACATATATATATGTGCAATAAAGTGGCCGTTAGGCACTCAGATATATATACATATAACAGTGAAAAAAGTGAAGTGTTTCATTTAATTTGTTGAGCGAATTTTTTGCGGTTTGATTCAACATCGAAGGACTTTAGGGATTCGGCACCTCCTCGACCCTCGTTTGCCGCGGAATTCAAGAGGAATTCCCGGCCCCCATTTCACCCCGTCCCGATCATGGTCCTTCGAGCCGGATCGGCTTGAAGTTTTTCGTGGTTGACCCACATTTGTCTAAAAATAAAATAAAAGTGAAGAATTCAAACAATTTTCAAATATAAACTTTTTTTGATAAACTGCCAAGTTGCCTTCATAAAGGAGAATTTTTATCGCGCGCACCCAAAGAAAAAGAAAAAATAAAAATAACCAAAAAAAAAAACTAATTTGCAACTCACGTTGACAACACGCGATTTTTTTTTGGTTTTTGTGCAAAAAAAACCTTACAAAACCCCGGTAAGTGGAAATCAATTGCGTTGGAGTGGTTTTCCAACCATTTGGAGCTGGAGTGGAGCAAAGGGCGTCAAGTGGCCCCATCGACTGGAGTACCACCGGCAAAACAAATTGTGAACGAGCGGCTGCATACTAAGTATCTGAAATAGTAAGTGGATTTGTAATATTAATTGGGTTTGTTTGTAGAAACAAAGCAGCTAAAAAGTGTTAAGGCAGTTGCAAAAACCAAATCAGCAGCAACTGCAACCCTAAATTTGCCAGTGCTCCAGCAGCAGCAACATTTGTCAACGCTCCAGCAGCAGCAACTGCAACTACAAATTCAGCAAGGCCCCCACCAAGTGGTCCACCGCGATAGCAAGTTCGCAACAGCAAGGCCCCCAAGTGGTCCACCGCGATAGCAAGTTCGCAGCAGCAAGGCCCCCACCAAGTGGTCCACCGCGATAGCAAGTTCGCAACAGCAAGGCCCCCCAAAATAAGAGGATAATGGTAAATAGCCAATTAAAAACGCTTTTTAACCTACCATCGGTAACGTGCGAACGCGGTACGGAAATTAAAAATTTACAACGGGCAGTTAATAATTGTATATCCGTTTTAGAAATCTACGGGATTGATATTGAGAACTGGGATGCAATTTTTGTGTTCTTAGTATCGAGTCGGTTACCGGATACTACGCTGGCGTTGTGGGAACAAGGCATTGTGAGAAAGGCGGAAATTCCAAAGTGGGAGGAATTAGACAGCTTTCTCACAAGTCGGTTCCAGACGTTAGAAACGGTGTCCGATATCCGAAGTGCACGAGTAGTAAAGCCTGTACCTAATCGCCAACCCGCAACGACGTACGAAAGGAAGGTGTCGGCACACCACGGTCAGTTTTCGCAGCTCGCATGCAGATTATGCCCCGAAAAATCTCATGCACTAAAGGGCTGCCCCAAATTTCTGGCAATGAAAGTTTAGGATCGCCTCAACTTAGTCAGAAAACACAACTTGTGTATGAACTGCCTAGCGCATTCACACATCGCGAAGGATTGCAAGCGTCCGTTTAATTGTTGGAGCTGTCATCAGAGGCATCGTTCACTACTACATCGAACTTGAGCTCCACAGAAGGCCAACTCTTCGCAACAGCGACCTAATTCTTGGAGCGGATATCTACCCAGCGGTTATAAAGGAAAATGTGCAACGCAATGTTCTGGGATCACTCGTAGAGCAGGAAACGCTATTTGGCTGGATCTTGACGGGACCAGTACCACCAACGACCACGAGGAGTTTCAGTACTTCTGTGTCTTACGGCACAGAAACTCCAACCCCCCAGCTAACTCGGTTTTGGGAGTTAGAAGAAGTTTCCACCAAAAGGAAAATTACCCCCGAAGATGCGTTTTGTGAGGAGTTTTACGCGAAGACAACCACGAGGAATGAGCAAGGACGGTATGTGGTGGCTCTGCCCTTTCGTCGGGAATTCCCAGACAAAATTAACCTCGGCCTTTCAAGGACTGGAGCAGAACGGCAATTCTTGCGCAGCGAGGCCGGTTATATCAGGAAACCGGAGTTGAAAACGGAATACGACCGTGTTCTGAAGGAGTATATCGAGCTCAACCATATGTACCCCGTGAGGAAAACAGCGCAACAACCAGCACACAGGCCATATTACTTATGATGTGGTCACACCGTCGTGAAACCGGACAGCATAACAACGAAGGTGCGAGTGGTGTTTAACGCGTCTTGTCCCACGTCAAATGGAGTCAGCTTTAATGACATCTTATACCCCGGGCCTATTCTGCAAGCGGATTTGGTTTGCTTACTTTTAAAATGGCGCTTATTCAAGTACGTATTTAATGCAGATATCGAGAAGATGTATAGGCAAATTATTCTCCATCAGGAGCATTCCCCATTTCAAAGAATTCTTTTCAGAGAATCCCCGGACGAAGAACTTAAGGATTACGAACTTAAGACCGTGACGTTTGGAGTAAACTGCGCTCCATATTTGGCAATAAGGACGCTACACCAGCTCGCAGATGATGTGAAAACGAGATTTCCCTGGCAGCAAAGATTTTGAAGCAGTATATGTATGTCGATGACGTCCTGGCTGGAGCCCACGATTGCACAACTGCAATACAAATGCGAGATGAGGTAATTGAAGCTCTTAACACCGCCAGCTTCCCCCTAAGAAAGTGGACTTCGAATTGTAAGAAGATTTTGACAGGACTACCCAAGGCACATATATACAAGGAGAATTTCTTGGAACTTGACGACATGAGTGAGACAAAAATGTTGGGAATCCGTTGGAACGCGGCACATGACATGTTTCACTTCACCGTACCAAACGAGAGGTTTTATCCTGCGTAGCAAAATTGTTCGACCCAGCTGGATGGCTCGGACCAATTGTAGTGGTAGCAAAGATCTTCATGCAAGAGATCTGGCTTACCAAAATAGACTGGGACGACAGTCTACCCCGAAATTTACTGCTACGTTGGGAAACCTTTCAGGATAACTGTGAGCATATTCAGAAGATAAAAATCCCCCGATGGACCCATTTTAGGCCATGTGACGAAGTAAAGTTCCATGGATTCTGCGATGCCTCTGAAAAGGCATATGCAGCCGCACTATATATTAGGGTACGCGATCGCGCATCAAACAATGCGCCCCACATAAACTTGCTGGTGGGTAAAACAAAAGTAGCCCCAGTAAAAACGGTGTCTCTACCCCGGTTAGAGCTCTGCGGAGCATTATTACTGGCCGAACTAATTAATACTTTTATTCCGCAGTTTGAAGTCACGCAGCCAGTAATATACAAATGGACCGACTCCACGATCGTACTCTCAAGGCTGAGGAAACCGGCATGTACATGGACAACGTTTGTAGCTAACAGAGTCGCAAAAATTGATGAGCTGGTTGGAGTATCAGGGTGGAATCATGTGGACTCTGCGGATAATCCAGCTGATCTTGGCAGCCGAGGCGTGTCCCCCCAGGATCTACTCTCAAACACTCTGTGGTGGTATGGACCTTAGTGGTTGGAGCAAGATTCATCTACTTGGCCCCACCAAACCAATAGAAACCCATTAGAAACCGACCTGAAGCAAAAAACGGTACGGGCTCATGCGGCAGGCATCTCCGAGGAAACGGACATTTTGGAGCGGTTTTCAGACTTCTCGCGAGCCATGAGAGTAATTGCGCGAATTTTCCGATTTTTTATAAAAACTCATCCGGTGCATAAGTTGGCCGCTAGTGACGAGACCGACGAAATAACCGCCGATGAAATCAAGCAGGTAAAATGTCGTCTCATCCTTATTGCACAGAGGCTTCACTACGCAGATGAATTCAGGGCCATCAACGCTTCAACGCCAATCAACGCGAAAAGTTCACTTCGCGCTCTCAACCCCTTCCTCGACAGGAACGGAGTTATGAGGGTAGGAGGACGACTGGCGTTAACGAACTTACCTTACAGTGAACGGTGTCCAATAATTCTCCCGTACGACTGCCAGTATTCAAGATTGCTCGTAAAATTCCCACATCTGATTCCCTTGTATGGAGGAAACCAGCTCATGTTGAGAGTTTTGCGGTCCGAATACTGGATAGTGCGAATTAAACACTTGATTAAAAATTCAATTCATAACTGTAAGGTTTGTGTTATTTACAGACAGAAGGCGCGGGAGCGGTTGATGGCAGCGTTACCACCGGAACGAACTGAGGTATCCAGACCCTTCACCAACACTGGAGTCGACTTCACCGGTCCTTTCGAAATACGGAGTTTCACGGGTCGAGCGTGTCGCATTACCAAGGGCTATGTCTGCGTTTTCGTCTGTTTTGCGACAAAAGCAATACACTTGGAGGCCACCAGCGATTTGTCCACCGCCACATTTTTAGCAGCTTTTGCGCGTTTCGTGTCTAGACGCGGCTGCCCGCAAAATGTGTATTCGGACAATGGAACCAACTTTATAGGGGCAAATAAGGCATTGCGACAGGATCTAAAACTCTTTGTCTCTGCAGCGGCCAACAGCACAACCCAGACATACGCTCATCAGGGCATTACGTGGCATTTTATACCTCCAGGAGCACCTCACATGGGAGGGCTCTGGGAAGCGGGGGTAAAAAGCTTCAAGATGCATTTCCGGAAGGTAGCAAACAACATGCGTTTTACCATTGAGGAGCCCTCCACGCTTCTGGCAAGAATCGAATCTTGTCTTAATTCACGACCAATCAGCCCCATCTCTGAAGACGCGGAATCAATGGAGCCTCTAACCCCAGGACACTTCTTAATTGGCACCCCGCTACTGGCAATTGCTGAACCCGAAATTAAGGAGAACCCGATGTCTATTGTCAACCGGTGGCAAAAGATCAAAGCGATTCACCAGACATTCTGCAAAAGGTGGAAAGCAGAATACCTGAAGGAATTGCAGAAGAGAGTGAAATGGCACTCCCCCCCCAACGAAACCTCGAAGTTGACGATCTAGTCGTCGTCAAAGAGGATAACCTTCCCCCAAATGAATGGCGACTTGGCAGAGTAGTTAGGGTATTTTCAGGTCAGGACAGCCGAGTAGGAGTCGTAGAAATACGAACGGCCGCGGAATCATAACTCGACCAATTGTAAAATTGGTACTTTTGCCAGATTGACAAAACAAAATAATAATCGTATCTCTCTTTACAGAACTCAATAACGCAAAATGGTACGTGCAACCAAAAGCAACACCCAAACAAGGGCCAATATCGCTGCCCAGTGTGCCGCAGCAACCACCGCCTGGCTTTCTGCCGCGAGATGCGCAGGATGGAGCCGGCCGAGAGACTGCGTGCTGTCCTCGTCCACTGCCACTGCGCCAACTGCCTGTCGCCGCATCACACGGCGAAGAATTTTGCGTCCCCTCGAAAATGCGAGCATTGCCGAGACCGGCACCATAGTCTCCTCCACTTGGGCGAGACACCCCGGGGCGAGGAAAACTTGCCGCCCGTACTGGAAGAGCCCGAACCAAGACAGAGGCGACCGTTCCGTCCGTACAACATCCGGCTATTAGCCGAAACGAGCGACGAAGGCGAGGTGCTGGAAATCGACGCCGATGAAGAAGACCTCCAACCAGCATCGGATGATGGTCCCGAGCTTAGCGCACCGCCGGCATTCAGACCTGCTCTGCCGGGTGTCCGGTCGGTAGTGCAGCAACGAGGTCGAAGCGCCGAGGCGCTCACCGACGTCAACACCGACGCCACCGGCGAGCCCAGCAACAACCCCACCGCCGTGGTGTGAGAGACGCCCGAGAGCGGATTACGGGCACGGCCCGTAGCGCTCCTGGGCTCTCTGTCCTCACACCCACAGTAGCGGTGAATATCAGTTCCCGAGGGAGGACGCAGGTAGTGCGCGCCATCGTCGACCCAGCGCAGCCCAGGTCGACAATATCGCTTCAGCTGGCCTGCCAACTTCGAGTTTGGCCAGGTGGCTATGCAGACATGTGCAGATTCACGCTTCGAGGATGGCACGAGAGACTGGAGGTCTGCGCCGACGTACAACCAGGCCTCTCTCGGGTAACTCCCGCTTGCACGCTGGACGCCAGGATCACCAGCGAATTTGACAATTTTCGGCTCGCCGACCCGTCGTTCTACCGGTCCAGCGCGGTATCGCTGGTATTAGGAGCGGAGGTATATGCGATGATTCAGCGTCCGGGGCTCATGCCAGCCACCCCCACTCGACCTACGGCGCAGAACACAATGTTCGGGTGGATGATTTCTGGAGGCACCATATATTGAATGAAAAGAAGAGTAGTTAAGTCAATAATGAATTTATGAATTGTTAAAGAAAAAAATTAACTTATGAATTGTAAATAGTAAAGTGAATTGTAAATAGTTACATGAATTGTTAATACTCTAGTTAAGTTTATTGCAGCGACACTGCAAGGCGGGCGGCATGTTTACCCTAACCCCCTTCACCTTAAGTATATTTATTGATTAGAGAATTTCACTTGTAGATGTCGCTGGGATCTAAGCGGGAACAGTTACTCGTTACTCGAGTTCCTTTTTCTCGAGTCCTGTTACTCGCCTCGGATGTTGGGTTTCGCCTTCTGCGATCACCCAACACTCTGCCACTTTGGAAGAGAACTCCGAGCAATCAACAAGTAAGGTCCTCATCATCAATCTAATTTTATAACCTTCTATTACAGCATTTTTTTTATATACATATATATATGTGCAATAAAGTGGCCGTTAGGCACTCAGATATATATACATATAACAGTGAAAAAAGTGAAGTGTTTCATTTAATTTGTTGAGCGAATTTTTTGCGGTTTGATTCAACCTCGAAGGACTTTAGGGATTCGGCACGTCCTCGACCCTCGTTTGCCGCGGAATTCAAGAGGAATTCCCGGCCCCCATCCCGATCACACATCATTTTCTTTTTCTTTGTCGGCGACCAGCAGCAAATACCAAAGCTCATTTACATACAAGCACAAACAGCGAACAACACAAAATTTGAAATTTCTCGCTGCAACGGGGGAAATAATTCTTTCGCGAACAGCTCCGACACAAAAGTGTAAAGTATAGTAAAAAGTAAAAATTTCGTTCTATACCCTATTAAATTTGAAATTATCAACGTGCGCACATCGGGGGAGTCTCAAAGTTTGCAACCTGCATTCAGCTGCGAACATTCAACATCGGCATGCGCATTTCATCGGTGGAATCCTTGTATACCAGAAAAATGAGAAGTATCAAGGGAAAATCGTAAGTCTGTGCCTTCATATAAATATGTGCACATATATTTTTTGCCAAATATACTTTCGTACAAGCTGTACAATTTGCATTAACCGTTACTCTAAAACAGTTTTAATATACATATATACACATGTATATGCAGTTATATATATGTACACGCATAAGTAAACTCGTTGCTTCTCATCAAACCCTAAATTGTATCGCACTCTTTGCTTCTTTTAAGATTAAAAATTTCTCGTTGCTTTTCGAAGATATCCTACAAGACAGCTGAGTATCATATGAGTGCTCATATTGTCATTATCGCTAATTACAAAAGTGCTTATCAAAGCCCTCATTTTCGTTCAGGCCATGGGCAAAAATTGAGTACTTTCCCCTCAATGCTGTCAGTGTAAATAATTAGGGGTATTCTCGAAGTATTGCACGATGCACGTATTGCACGAAATGCAAAAATACTATCCCAAATTTCGAAGAGTACGAGAGCACCCCATTGCAAAGTGGTAGAATGCATGGGTAGCAAGCAGCGAAATTATGTATCAAATACAATAACAAGAGACAGCAGAAAAAAATGAAGTGAGCGAGATGAGAGGAATGAGAGAAATATGTAGCAATTCCAACAACAAAACAACTAGCACAGGGTCGCATATATCTTGCTATGCAATTTTGCAAAATATATACATGGGTTTCGACGTTGCATATTTTGCAGCGATAGGAAATGTCGTTTCCCATGTATTTTGTTGTTGTGTGTTTGCAAGTTATGCAATCCATGCAATCCGTGCTACGTGCAATGGCTTTGCAAGATTTGGAGAATACCCCTAATGTGTTCGAATTTTTGCCTAAAGTGCTCAGCAATGTCTTGTCGGGTATACACATACATATAGACATACTTGGGTACATATGTTATTGCACATACATATCGTCGTTTAAAGTGCAAAACCGCGTATCAACAAAATGCAAAACCGCGTATCAGCAAAATGCAAAACCGCGTATGTGAAGTTTTAGAAATTATTTTCTGGAGCGTAAAAACACCCATATTTCAAACAGGTTCTCTTTTTTGAGCCAAGAGCTTGTGTGAGCATATCCAATTTTTGGCAGCCAATGTCAGTTACGCGGTTTTGCAGAATGACGATACGTGGTTTTTTACTTTAAACGACGATCTGCATTCAATTCCATTTCATTTCATATTTACTCTAAATTAGTGGTCGGCAAAAGTTAAGGCCAAAATACAATAGCGCAGTGGCAGTGGCAGTGACAGTTTTTAAAATCAGCTGTTACTGCTAATATTGGCAGTCACTGTCGCAGCAAATACAATACGGCGTTGTCAGTGACAGCTTTTTTGGCATTCCCTTTTGTTTGTTTAAATTTTTGTTGTTGTCTTTTAGGCTTCAGTGACATAAACAGATGTTGGCTGCAATTCATTTATGTCAAATTCAGCATGCGAAGTTTGCTGCGGTGAAGGCAGTGGCTGTGAATTTAGAATTTGGGCTAAACTGAGCAGTACTGCCAGCTGCCACTGCAGTATTGTGAGTCGCTTCATTGGACACCACACTTTCTAAAAAACAGCTGATTTCGAAAAACTGCCACTGCCACTGTCACTGCGTTATTGTATTTTGGGCTTTAAACTATGACTACGTTGGTGCTCCGCATGAGCAGCCCAGTAGGAAATTACGAGAAGTGAAAAAATTTTTAACTTACCGGTCTTCAATAAAAACATATAAATACATATATTTAACACATATATATGTACTTATATGTGCATCACTCATTTACTATAAAAGTATCATAATCCCAAAAAAGCAAAAATCGAGTTAAGTATGCAAGAACAATAGCTTTTTCTTATGACATGTAAAAATTTCATAGCTGTAGCATTATCCTGAATTTCGCCCGAAAAATGTTCATCCGCGGATAGTAAACTCACGGAAACAAAAAGTGAAAAGTGAACCGGTTCATTTGCCCCGAACCGGTTCACTTTTCACTTTTGGTTTCCATGGTTTTACTATGGGCGGATGACAAATTTTCGGGTGAATTTTTTTTTCAGGTGAAACTCCGGAAAAAGCAGATTAATTTTTCCCTTGGGAGTAGATAGGTGTGTACTCGTATTGAGAGGACAAAATTCTCCAGCAGCAAAAGTTCTGAGAATTTAGCAGCATTCGTTCTCAAAGAGACGAAATATCAACAGAAGTACGAGAACGCAAAATTTGCAAAAACTTGCAACCTTCGAAACAGCTGATCACTTGCACAGTTGCCACTGGTGATTAATTTGGCAATTTATTCTCTGCTTGGTACATTTTCCCCCGATTTGGTATTTTGTACAATTGAATAGTTTTGGATAAGAAAAACCTTTTTCAATACAAATTAATTATATCGGAATGAATAAGTTATTTTTTTTCATAATTATTTGGGATATCACATGGTGACGCATTCAAAAACAAGATTATCTCCTCCAAGCACCCATCATTGATCCAAAAGAAATGTAATAGATACAGCTTTAAAATTATAAAATTCATTTCAACAATTAACCTACCAAAACCGAAAACTTCAGCAAAAAAAACATTTCAGCATGCTGCATTTAAATCTAGTTTGGTATATTTAAAGGAAAATTATGGTACAAACGAAAAATGTCATACGGCAACCATTGTCAGCACACAGTAGAGTAAACAAAATGGAGATTTATAGCAAATGAACGAAAAATAAACTCAACAAACGTTGTGCTTATTAAATTTACTCACTTTTTCGTTGTATACTAGCATTAATAATAAAACTTGCAATAAATAACTCAAAAAGGCCATATTTTCTTTTGTTTATTTACAAACATGTGTTTGTGATCAGCTGATTTTCTTACTTGCAAGTTTTAGCTGGGAAAAATTTTTCCAGCAGAAATTTCCAGCTCTCTTTCACATTTTGCTCTCTCAATTTCCTCTACTTTGCAAGTTTTTTGGGTACGAGAACGCAAAACCAGTAAAAGTTTTCTAAAACTTTAGATAGTTGGGCGTACGAGTACACTCCTTATGTAAATTCGAAACTTTAAAGCTGGTTTTCTCGAGTTTTTAGCAGGGACCGAAAATAATCGTTATCATGAAGAATTTTTATTTAAAAATCATTGTATAATCGTTATTTTATGATTTATATTTTTTCAATCAAAAATAATCGTTATTCTTTGATTTTTATTTTTTCAATAATTTTTAATCGTTATTTTATGATTTTTATATTTTCGATCAAAAACAATCGTTATTTTATGATTTTTATATTTTCGATCATTTTTAATCGTTATTTCGTGATTTTTATTTCTTCGATCATCTTTAATCGTTATGTTATGATTTTTATTTTTTCGATCATTTTTAATCGTTACTTTATGATTTTTATTTTTTTGATCATTCTTAATCTTTATACTATGATTTTTATTTTTTCAATAATTTTTAATCGTTCTACTATGATTTTAATTTTTTCGATCAAAAATAGCAGTTATTCTTAGTTTTTTAATGTGTAAACCGAATGTGCACAGATTTGACTTAAAAAAAAAAGTTTTACAAGCCATGCTTATGTACACAGTAAAGTCGGAATTGTAATGCTCTCACCCGCTAGGATTGTTCTGTACCGAAAAAAGTATACCCCTATTTTTATAGTTTTCATGAGCATGAAATGGTATTATAACTTTGGTCCGAGTAAGTACCACAATTAGAAGAGATAGACCCATTGAAATGTATACTTAAATGATCAGAACGTCGAGCTTAGTCGATTAAGCCATGTCCATCTGTCCGTCTGTTTGTATGCAATCTAGTCTCTCAGTTTTCGAGATATCCGGATGAAATTTGTTAGGTGGGTGTATTTTTATAATGCACTAATCGTTTGTCGGAGCTGGAATAATCGGACCACTCTAACATATAGCTCCCATACAACTGATTGTTCAGATATGAGAATTTTCGCTATAACTCCTCCAGTTACGCAGTTAGGAACATGAAATTTGCAATACCTCCGCCCATTATCAACAGAATACTTACAGTGAAAATTACAAAGATCGGGTCTAACGAAAACCTGCATACCAAATTTTGTTGAGATATCTCAATTTTTGCTCGAGTTATCGTGTACACGGGCGGACGGACAGACAGAGATGGCTTAATCGATTTCTCTATTCATTCTGAGCATTTATGTATACATTTGTCTATATCTATCTCGACTCGTTTTGGCTGCTACAAATAACGATTAAAAATGATCGAAAAAATAAAAATCATAGTATAACGATTAAAAATGATCGAAAAAATAAAAATCATAAAATAACGATTAAAAATGATCGAAAAAATACAAATCACAACATAGCGATTAAATTTTGATTTTTATTATAAAAATCATAACGGTTGCGGTCCCTGCTTTTTAGATTTTTGAGTTATGAAAATATTGAAGTAAAACTCATATAAAAAATCTCAAACTTCACTTGGATTCACCCCCCTCAAACATTGAAAATTTAAATAAAAAGATTGAAATTCATGTTCTTCAAAATTTTCCATATCATTATGAAATGATTAAAAATGTGGTTTAATCGCATACATATTCCCTTTAACATCCACCACTTAATTCTTTGAAAAAAAAATCGCTTACATATTCCCTTTAACAACCACCATTTAATTCTTTGAAAAAAATAGCCTTTTTTCATTAAAAATCGTTGTATTTCTTCTTCATCAAAATGCTTCCTTATGAAAAGAATCAAAATGTCTTTGAATAGCATATGCCAAGGCGAATTAATATAAGGTGGTGTTACTAGCTCAGCTGATTTTGTGTATGTGTTTCGCCGCACGGTTTCTGATATCAAATTGAAAAATTTTGTTTGAATTTCTACACACACTCTTACAGATTTTGAGAGTTTATGCCGCCAAAGCAAAAACAAAATACATGTAAATTTTTGTTATTGTACTCCTGCTATCACCTTATATTAATTCGCCTTGGCATATGCTTTATTTTTTAAATGACTTATAACACAAAAGGCATTGCATGTCACCAAAAGCATTTTCAAGCATGTAATATTACTCGCGAGGCATTTTTGCATACAAGAAACAAAGCGCAACAGCCAAACACGATGTTGATTCATTGCTGTCTAGCCAATGACTAAACGATAGAGCGTAAGCATGATTCAATAATACAAGGTTAGATAATTATTGACAGCTGCGGTTTGACACTCCCTTACAAAAGGTTGCGTTTACGAAGGACAGAGAAAGGGCAAGAATGCAATCCCTTGTTGCGAAAATGGTAGTAGAAAAGTACGCAAAGTAGGCAATTAGTAGAGAAATTCTTTTTGTAAATTCTAATGTATTTGCAGGAAATCTGGCATTTTAAACGTAATATTGATATATCTTCGTGAATTACGTAATTTATGTGCTATTTAGCTGTATAAAAACTGCAAAATGACTCAAAATTAAAATAAGAGTACTATGAGATTGATGTAAACATCCAATGCTTATGTTTCCATCAGTTAAATATGCTTTATTTATATGCATATACAAATAAACATATTGCACAAAAGCGTATACTTTTATTTCACACTAAAGCTACACTGTTTCCATGTAAATTTGCAAAGAAGCAACACGGTGCCACTGCTAAGGGAGCGGTGCGAGAGAGACAACTGTCAGTTTATCGAACCTTGTATTATTGAATCATTGAGCGTAAGAATACGTGTGAGGTGATCAGGGTTGCCACTGACCAAAAAAAATATTTACCATCGACTTGAAAAAAATCTACCAAATGTGGGAAATATCTACCAATAACTTTTTTATAATTATTTTAATAAAAACTATAGTTTTGTTATTTTTTTTGTTTATTTTAATTAAAACAATTTTTTTTTTTATTTTTTTTTTTTGGTTATTTCAATAATAATCAAAATTGTTTTTAAGAACTTTTTATTTAAGTAGTTATACGGTATTTGAGTGGTATTATTGGCATATTCTCAGTTTCCTTCAACCAAAAGCGGAAGTGATGAAACTAAAGGCAACAATGAAACTTCATTATTTGAAAAACTTCAAGTCGAGTTATTATAGACAAATACAGTGACTCAAAAAAGTGATTTTTTTTTAATATTCGCAATGTTTTTCGGGTAAAAATTTTTTCTTGCTTTAACTAAAACCATAAAAACTGAGGATTCAAACTATATACAACATATAGAAAAATTCCAAAAATTTTCGTCTAAATTTCGAATTTTTTACTCTAAGTTTTAAGAACAATTTGAGGTATGGTTTTAAAGCAAATACTATTTGAGTATAGCCAAAAATGTGCTGCTTAAAATTCCCATTGATTTTTTTATTTTTTTCCATTGATAAAAAGTGGCGTTGATTTAATTTTTTTTGCGAACAATCTTAGTGCGTAATTACATACCTGTCAATTTTTTCCTTTATATTTAAATAATCATTTAAAATATTTAGGTAATCAAAAGCTCCTTGGGATTCCAGTAAAATTAGTTTTGAATGGAGCGCGATATGTTCGCCTTATATCGATATACATTTATATGCATGTAATTATATAAAAAGTATGCAAAGAAATTTATAATATATTTAAAGATAACTACGAAAAATAAATCGGGAACGGAAAGTTCATCAAAAATCTACCAAAATGAGAAAAAATTTACCTTTCTACCAACCCAAATTTTTTCTAAAAATTTTGGTAACAATTTACCAAAGTGGCAACCCTGGAGGTGATCTTCCACAATTGTGGTATGAAGCGCCGACCACTGATTTAAAATTAAATAGTCGAAATTCCCCGCAATAAGCAGCTCATTCCCCGATACCCCGCAACGAGAAAAATTACCCGCAAATCGCGGAATTCCCCGCAAGTTGGCAAAGCTGGCCCTGACAGACATATGGTTTGCACACCATGGTATGCATCGCGTTGTAGAAAATGAAGGTGGCGCCATTTGACAGCATCAACCCATTCCCTGACGTCGCACAATACTTTTGTTATACATATTCAATGTTGCCAACCATGATTCAATAATACAAGGTTAGATAATTATTGACAGCCGCGGTTTGTCACTCCCTTACAAAAGGTTGCATTTACGAAGGACGGAGAAAGGGGAAGAATGAAATCTCTTTGTGCGAAAATGGGGTCACCTTACCTTTTGTTTGCAAAAGCCGACTTACCTAATGTCCCAAATAAATGCACTTACCGTGCGCAACAACAATGCGCCGGGCCAAACTAGGTAAACAAATATACGCATAAAAGGGAGATTACAAAAAACCCAAGCAACCGGCTGGCTCAGTGGAGACGGCGGGGTTGCTGGCAGGGGGAACAACAAGACAGTATACAGACTAATCAAACTAAATAAAATGCACTAGTTATCACACACAATAAATATGGAGCTACCAACAGTAGGGTGGGTCGAAAACAGGACAGCAAGATTTACGACCAAGGAATCGAAACAAAACAAAACCTTGTTTTTGGGGCGCACCCGAGGTGAGGTCCAACCAAAAGGTTACGAACCCACTCGCACTACCGCCCGTGCTACCGGGGATATCTTTAACCCGCCTGTATGACTGGGCTCAGGGTGCAGCTTGCTAAACAGGATCGGAAAGGGAAACACAATAACGCCTGAAGACAGACACAACAAAAGAAGACGATACTTATCGGCGGTGGGCGTTCCGACCGCAAGGGTGCTCCTCGGGAATTTGGCTCCCAAATCCGGTGCCGACTTCACCACGCCTCGACTAGCGCTGCTCCTCGAAATTAATTGCTACTGCTACTGCAACCTAATTGCCTCGCCTGGCACTTCCCGAATTTTTATTAAAGATAAAGCACTTCTCACTACACAAATTTATCTAATTTGACTGGGCTACTATATATAAAAGGACTCGCGCTCGCAATAAGGATGTTGCCTTTCTCAAAGCTCGCTTAGAACTGCCTCGTCCCGCAGTCGCGAGCCAGGCCGCAACCTACGCACCGCTATGCAAACCGTTGGAGTGTCAGCGCCGGTTTTGTTGGTGCCCGATCAATTGGCGGTCGCCACCACGGCGCACACAAACAACACCATGGACTTGCCATTGCCATCATACGGCGGACAACAAAAGTGCCGCAATAGGTGAGAGCAAAGGCGACACCCCTACTACGGTGTGCAGCCTTCACTCCTATTGGCTGGAGTGAAAGGAAATAGGTAAATAGAACGATGGGGAAACAAATGTTTATTTTGGTACGGCCAGTACGCGACAACCCCACCCCTTCCTCCATAATAAGAAAGCTTGCTTTCTTTTGTGAAATACCTTTCTCCTAATTGTCCCTATATGGTCTAACTCCTTCACGTTCCATGTCTTTATCTTTGCCTGACTCGTCTACCAGGACATAAGTCCATGGTGACACCTTCTTCTTCACTATAAAAGGTTCTATATATTTCGGCGCTTACTTCGCCGCGTAGTAATTTGCTGCATCAGATAATACAAAATTTTTCCTCCAAACTAACTCTCCTGGCATATATTGCACATCTCTTCTCCTAAGGTTATAATTTCTTGCTAACTTGGCACTGGCCTCCTCTAACCTCACTCTAACGCTAGACCTAATCTCTTCGAGTCTCTTTGCTTTTTCTTCACAATTAAATCTCTCCTGCTCTCCTAATGACTCGATATATCTCCTACTGCCTTCCAACGCCATTTCCCTACCAAAATTTACAAAGTATGGCGTGGCTCCTAACACTTCATGCTGCGCTGTTCTAATACAGCATGCTACCTTTGCTAATTGCTGGTCCCAACTCCTTTGGTTATCCGCTACGTAAGCCCTAAGCGTTGTATTAATTATCTGGTTTATCCTTTCGGCCGGATTAGCCTGCGGGTGATAGTGGGCGGTGTGCCAGATTTGGGTACTATACGCACCGCAGAGCCCCCGCAGTTCGCGACTCCTGAACTGGGGTCCGTTGTCGCAGACCACCGACCGAGGGACACCAAGCAAAAGAAACACCTGATCCTCTAAGATTTTACAGACGCCCTTCGCCGTGTCAGTACGTAAGGGAAACAACAGCGGGAACTTCGAAAAGTAATCCACGACCGTTGAAATATACTGGTAGCCCTGTGTCGACTTCACCATGGGCCCTACCAGATCAACACATATCATATCCCAAGGCTCGATTGCCTTGGACCTCTCAACAAACCCCCCAGCTGGCTGTGTGTTACCAGGCTTCACCTGTTGGCAAATCTTACATTTTCGAACATATTTCGCGATGTCCGCCTTCATCTGCGGCCAATAAAAATTTTGTGCAACCCTAGCGAAAGTTTTCCGAATGCCCATGTGACCAGCCAACTGGTCATCATGACATTTACTCAGAATCTCAGCCCTCTCCTCTCGACCAACAACCTTTTTCCAACCCAAAGAATCGCCGTAAATAGAGGGAAATTCGGCCTTAACGAGTTTGTAGAGGCAGCCGCCTTCTACTCTCCATGCTGGGTACGATAAGGGTCTCTTTTCTACAGACCGAATCATCTTCGACAACCACACAACAGGCACACTACGGGACAACATACTGGAACCACATGTTCCTTTCCATTCCGGTGGACAATCTCAAAGTCATACTGCTGGAGCTGCGGCGCCCAACGCGTTAACCTACCACAATGATCCTTCAAGTTGTTCAGCCAAACCAAAGAATAATGGTCAGTGACGACAGTAAACTTAGCGCCTTCAACATATGGACGCAATTTCTCGACCGCCCACAAGACCGCTAAATACTCCTTCTCTGTGGTCGAATAATTTTTCTCATTTTTATTCAGGGACCTACTCAAATATGCTATAACCCTCTCACCGTCCTCAAATCTTTGGGTCAAAACTGCTCCTATACCGAAATCAGACGCGTCTGTCTGGATTGTGAAAGGCTTCTCAAAATCTGGACAGTTTAAAACGGGTGCTGTCACCAGGCGCTCCTTCGCCTCCCTAAAGCTCCGTTCACAATCTTCGTTCCACTCGAATTTTCGGTTTTTCTTTGTTAATTCGGTGAGAGGCCTAACTAACTCAGCTAAGTCCTTAATAAATCTTCGGTACCAGGACACTGTACCTATAAATGACCTAACCTTTTTCACATTTTTGGGCCTTTCGATGTTAACCATCGTTTCAACCTTTTCTGGGTCTACGTGTAGACCGTGCTTGTCTACCACGTAGCCTAAATACTTTAACTCTGGCCTACAAAAGTTGCACTTATCCCTATTCAACCTAAGGCCCGCTTTAGCTAACCTATCTAAAACTATCTGCAGAATCTCTAGATGTTTATTGAAGTTATTTGTAACGATAATGATGTCATCAAGGTAAAGAAAGACATATGGCTCTAATTCGGGACCTATAACTGAATCTATGAATTTTTGCCAAGTCGCGGGTGCGTTATGCAACCCGTATGGCATACGATTAAATTGGAATAGACCTCTTCCTGGTACTGTAAAAGCGGTAAAGGGTCTCGACTGCACCTCTACCGGGATTTGCCAATACGCGGACTTAATGTCCAGACTGGACAGGAACCTGGCGTCCCTTAGCTTATCTAAAGTCGCCGAAACATAAGGAAGGGGGTAGCTATCTCTCTCTGTACATTTATTTAAAACCCTATAGTCTACACAAAACCTATAAGACCCATCTTTCTTCCTAATCATGACTACGGGGGACGCCCAAGGTCTATGCGACTTTTCAATTACTCCCTTATCGAGCATGTCTTTTAACTCCTCGTCTATACGCGACTGCATGACGGGAGACACCGGCTAATACCTCTGCTTCACAGGTTAGACTCCTGCTTTTACCCTAATCCGATGCTCAACAAGGTGGGTTCGACCTAACCCTTCTGGCATAGCCCTGAACGCCCGGGCAACTAATTCACCTAAAGCACTAGCCTCTCTATTGCCTTACTCGGAGGGATCTACTATCGCCGCCAAACAGTCCTGTTCCGGCCGAGAAAAGCTCCACCTCATTTTCATCAAATCCGGGATAATACCCGCCTTGGTGCAAAAATCGACCCCAAGGAGGAGGACTGACTTGCCCTCTTCCTCAATCGGCAGCGAGACCGAACCTAACACCGATACATGGCCTCCATCCGCAAGGGTAACTTTCAAGGGAATATTCGATAAAGACCCCCTAACGCCCCAAGATGAGAGAACTTCCCAACCTAGCCGACCAATTACCGTTCTCGACGCACCAGAATCCAACAACGCCCTAAAAGTGTAACCAAAAATTCTCACATCCAAATACGGACGTTTATCGAAGCCGTCTGAGACAAGCGAATACGCCAACCGATTATCTGAATCACCGAACCCTACTTTAGCCAGCTGGGAGTTAGCAGGATTACTAACTCGCCCTACAAGACCACCTGCTTGCTGTCCCAGGGGTCTACCTCCCGTTTTCCGACTTATTTTCTGACCTAACATTCGACTTCGAATTCGCCCAACTATTCGACTTCGACTCCGACCTAAACGGGTTGTGGTTCCGCCGACCACCTCCACCCGGACTACGCTGGGTACCCTGAGCACCATTCCGCTTCGCTGCACACATCGGGCAGTCCCGCTTCATGGCCCCAGGCCTACCACAGCCGAAGCACTTTATCCCCTTTCCACAATCAGCTGAAACATGACCAAACCGCTTGCAATTAAAACAACGGGTATTAGGCCCCGCCCTAAACCCTTCGTGGTCCGTTGAATCTGCCACCGCTGCGACCTCCGAGCCCACCGAGGCATAAGCCAAGTAAGGCTCCAACAGACCCTTGCCCTTGTAACTTGGTGGAGGGACAAAAGCTTCAACAGACGACCTAACCGACTCTAATTTTCTACCCAAGGCGACTAGTTCAGCAACCGTTCCTGGCGAAACTAGTCCCAGCTGCGTTTGATAAAAGGGTAGTAGATTTGCCCTAATTATCCCTAGCATCCTACTCTCCGACAGGTGCTCATGTAACCGACCGAACATAATTTTCATCGCTGGCACGTAGACTCCGATGGACTCATTCGCTCCCTGAGTCCGCCGTATCC